>NW_028295166.1:0-210000 GCF_964341445.2 Mesoplodon mirus | reverse complement strand
GCATTGTGATCCAGGTGTCATGGAGCACTCTGATGACAAGCGTCACGGAGCATTGTGAAAAAAGTGGTCATGGAGCATTGGGATGACAACGGCATGGATCATTGTGATGACAAGTGTCATGGAGCATTGGGCTGAAAATATTCATGGAGTATTGTGATGACAGGGTTCATGGAGCATTGTGATGACTGGGGAATGGAGCATTGTAATGACAAGAGTCCCGGATCATTCTGTTGTCAGGTGTCATGGAGTGTTGTGATGACAGTGGTCATGGAGCATTGTGATGATATTTTCATGGAGCATTGTGATGAGAAGGTCATGGAGTATTTGGCTGAAAATGTTCATGGAGTATTGTGATGACAGTGGTCATGGAACATTGTGATGACAAGGGAATGGAACATGGTGATGACAGGGGTCATGGAATATTTTGATTACAGGGGTGAGGGAGGATTGTGTTGACTAGTGAGAGATCATAGTGATATCTCAGGTGAGAGAGCATTTGGATGAGAAGAGCATGGAGCATTGTGATTACAAGGTTTATGGAGCATAGTGATGACAAGGTGGTGGATCATTGTGATGGAAAGCCCTTGGTACATTTTCATGACAAGGGTCATGGAGCATTGTTCTTACAAAGGCATAGAGTATTGTGATGACAAGGGTCACGGAGCATTGTGATGAAAAGTTCATGGAGCATTGTTGTTACAAAGGACACAGAGCCTTGTTATGTTGCGGGCATGGACCGTTGTGATGATAAATATTATGAAGCATTGTGATGACTGGAGTCACGGAGCATTGTGTTGACAGGGGTCATGGAGCATTGTGATGACAATGTCATGGAGCATTGTGATGAGAAAGTCATGGAGAATTGTGAAGACAGGTGTGAGGGAGCATTTTGATGAAATATGTCATGGTCCATTTCGATGACAATTGCATGGTGCATTGTGATTCCAAATGTAATGGAGGATTGTGATGACAAATATAATGGAGCATTGTGATGACTAGGGCTTGGAGCATTATGATGACAAGGGCCATTGAGAATTTTGATGACAATGTCGTGAAGCATTGTGATGACAAGGTCCTGGAGCACTGTGATGAGAAAACCATGGAGCCTTGTGATGACAGGTCTCATGGAGCATACTGATGAAAAGGGGCATGGAGCATTCTGATTACAGGGGTCTTGGAACATTGTGATAGCTAGGGCATGGAGCATTGTGATGACAAGGGCATGGAACATTGGTCTAATAAGTTGCATGGATTATTGTGATGACAGTTGGAATGGCGCATTGTGATGACAGTGGTCATGGAGCATTGTGATGATACTGGTCATGGAGCATTGTGATGAGAAGGTCATGGAGCATTGGGTTGAAAATATTCATAGAATATTGTGATGACAGGGGTCATGGAGCATTGTGATGACTAGGGAATGGAGCATGGTGATGACAAGGTCCTGGAGCATTGTGATGAGATGACGATGGAGACTTTTGATGACAAGTCTCATGGAGCATTCTGATGAATAGGGGCATGGAGCATTGTGATTACAGGGGTCTTGGAGCATTGTGATGACAAGGGCATGGAGAATTGTGAGGAGAAGGCCATGGAACATTCTGATGGCATGCGTCATGGAGCTTTGTGATGACAAGGGCATGGAGCATTGTGATTACAGGGGTCTTGGAGCATTGTGATGACAAGGGTCATGGAGCCTTGTGATGACAAGGCCGTGGAACATTTTGATGGCTGGGGTCATTGAGCATTGTTATGACAGTGGTAATGGAGCATTGTGATGAGAAGGGCATTGAGCATTGGTCTGAAATATTTCATGGATTATTGTGATGAGAGTGGGCATGGAGCATTGTGATGACATGGGCACGGTACACTGTGATACATGAGTCATGGAGGGTTGTAATGACAAGGGCATGGAGCATTGTGATAAGAAGGGCATCGAGCATTGTGATGACAAGTGTCATGGAGCTTTTGATGACAAGGGCATGGAGCAATGTGATGAGATGGTTCGTGGATCATTGTGATGACAATGACATGGAGCATTGTGATGCCAAGGGTCATGGAGCTTTGTGATGAAAAATGTCATGGAGCATTTTGATGACAAGTGTGTGGTGCATTGTGATGAGAAGGGCAGGGAGCATTTTGATGACAGGGTCATGCAGCAATTTGATGAAAAATGTAATGGAACAGTTTGATGACATGTGTTATAGAATATTGTGTTGCCAGGGATCATGGATTTTTGGGATGAAAAGGGTCATGGAGCATTGTGATGTCAGGGGTCAAGGAAAATTGTGCTGATAAGGGGATGCAGCATTGTGATGACAGGGGTCATGGAACATTGTGATAACATGGTTGAGCAAGGATTGTGATGACTAGTGATGCAACATTGTGATATCACATGTGAGAGAGCATTTGGATGAGAAGTGCATGGAGCATTGTGATTACAAGGTTTATGGAGGATAGCGATGACAACGTTGTGGATCATTGTGATGAAAAGCGCATGGCACATTGTGATGAAAAGGGTCATGGAGCATTGTTCTGACAAAGGCATGGAGCATTGTGATGACAAGGGTCACGGAGCATTGTGATGAAATGTTCATGGAGCATTGTGGTTACAAAGGTCACAGAGCCTTGTGATGATGCGGGCATGGAGTGTTGTGATGACAAACGTTATGAAGCATAGTGATGACTGGAGTCACGGGGCATTGTGATGACAGGGGTCATGGAGCATTGTGATGACAAGGGCATGGAGCATTGTGATGACAGGGGCATGGAGCATTGGTCTGACAAGTTTCATAGATTATTGTGATGACAGTTGACATGGTGCATTGTGATGACAAGGGCATAGAGCATTGTGAAGACATGGGCATGGAGTATTGAGAAGACAGGTGTCAGGGAGCATTGTGATGACCTATGTCATGGTCCATTGCGATGACAATAGCATGGAGCATTGTGATGCCAAATGTAATGGAGGATGTGATGACAAATATAATGGAGTATTCTGATGACTAGGGCTTGGAGCATTATGTTGACATGGGCCATTGAGAATTTTCATGACAATGTCGTGAAGCATTGTGATGACAGGTCCTGGAGCATTGTGATGAGAAAACCATGGAGGCTTGTGATGACAAGTCTCAAGGAGCATACTGATGAAAAGGGGCCTGGAGCATTCTGATTACAGGGGACTTGGAACTTTTTGATACAAGGGCATGGAGCATTGTGATGACAAGGGCCTGCAGTATTGTGAAGAGAGGTGTCAGGGAGCATTGTGATGACAAGTGTATTGAGAATTGTGATGACAAAGGTCATGGAACATTGTGATGAAAAGGGCATGGAGTATTGTGATGACAGGCATCATGGAGCTTTGTGATGACAAGTGTTACGGAACATTGTGATCACAAGTGTTTGGATCATCGTGATGACAGAGGTCATGGATCATTTTGAATTCAAGGAGCAGGGAACATTGTGATGACAAGGGCATGAAGCCATGTGATCCCAAGTTTCATGGAGGATTCTGATGACTATGGTAAATGTGTATTGTGATGACAAGCGCATAGAGCATTGTAATGACAAGGTCATGTAGCATTTTGCTGACAAAGGCATGGAGCATGGTGATGACATGTGTCATGGAGCACAGTGATGACAAGCATCATGGAGCGTTGTGAATACAGGGGTCATGGAGCATTGGGATGACAAGGGCATGGATCATTGTGATGACAAGCGTCATGGAGCATTGGGCTGAAAATGTTAATGGAGTATTGTGATGACAGGGGTCATGGAGCATTGTGATGATATTGGTCATTGAGCATTGTGATGAGAAGGTCATGCATCATTGGGCTGAAAATGTTCATGGAGTATTGTGATGACATGGGTCATGGAGCATTGTGATGACTAGGGAATGGAGCATGGTGATGACAAGGTCCTGGAGCATTGTGATGAGATGACCGTGGAGATTTGTGATGACAAATCTCATGGAGCATTCTGATGAAAAGGGGCATGGAGCATTGGGATTACAGGGGTCTTGGAGCAATGTGATGACAAAGGCATGGAGCATTGTGAGGAGAAAGCCATGGAACATTCTGATGACATGCGACATGGATTTTTGTGATGACAAGGGCATGGAGCATTGTGATGAGAATGCCGTGGAACACTGTGATGGCAGGGGTCATGGAGCATTGTTATGACAGAGGTAATGGAGCATTGTGATGAGAATGGCATTGACCATTAGTCTAAAATGGTTCATGGATTATTGTGATGAGTGTGGGCATGGAGCATTGTGATGACAAGGGCACGGTAAACTGTGATACTTGGGTCATGGATGATTGTAATGACAAGGGCATGGACATTGTGATGAGAAGGGCATCGAGCACTGTGATGACAAGTGTCATGGAGCTTTGTGATGACAAGGGCATGGGGCAATGTGATGAGAGGGTTCATGGAGCATTGTGATGGCAATGACATGGAGCATTGTGATGCCAAGGCTCATGGAGCATTGTGATGACAATTATCAGGGAGCATTTTGATGACAAGTGTGTGGTGCATTGTGATGAGAAGTGCAGGGAGCATTTTGATGACAGGGTCATGGAGCAATTTCATGAAAAGTGTAATGGAATATTTTGATGACAGTGGTTATAGAACATTGTGATGCCATGGGTCATGGAGCTTTGGGATGAAAAGTGTCATGGAGAATTCTGATGACAGTGGTTATGGAACATTGTGATGTCAGGGGTCATGGAACTTTGTGTTGGTAAGGGGATGTAGCATTGTGATGACAGGTGTCATGGAACACTGTGATTACAGGGATGAGGGAGGATTGTGATAACTAGTGATGGAACATGGAGATATCTCAGGTGA
The DNA here is from genome assembly GCF_964341445.2 of Mesoplodon mirus. Taxonomy (NCBI): domain Eukaryota; kingdom Metazoa; phylum Chordata; class Mammalia; order Artiodactyla; family Ziphiidae; genus Mesoplodon; species Mesoplodon mirus. The sequence goes on along the minus strand of NW_028295166.1, from coordinate 205,149 downwards.
GAGAGCATTTGGATGAGAAGAGCCTGGAGCATTGTGATTACAAAGTTTATGGAGCATAGCGATGACAAGGTTGTGGATCATTGTGATGAAAAGCGCGTGGCACATTGTGATGACAAGGGTCATGGAGCATTGTTCTGACAAAGGCATGGAGCATTGGGATGATAAGGGTCACAGAGCATTGTGATGAAAAGTTCATGGAGCATTGTGTGTACAAAGGACACAGAGCCTTGTGATGACGTGGGCATGGACTGTTGTGATGACAAACGTTATGAAGCATTGTGATGACTGCCATCACGGAGCATTGTGATGACAGGGGTCATGGAGCATTGTGATAACAAGGGCATGGAGCATTGTGATGACAGGGGAATTGAGCATTGGTCTGACAAGTTTCATAGATTATTTTGATGACAGTGGACATGGTGCATGGTGATGACTAGAGCATGGGGCATTGTGATGAGAAGGTCATGGAGTATTTTGAAGACAGGTGTCAGGGAGCATTGTGATGACATATGTCATAGTCCATTGCGATGACAATGGCAGGGAGCATTGTGATGCCAAATGTAATGGAGGATTGTGATGACAAATATAATGGAGCATTGTGATGACTAGGGCTTGGAGCATTATGATGACAAAACCACGGAGCCATGTGATGACAATTCTCATGGAGCATACTGATGAAAAAGGGCATGGAGCATTGTGATTACAGGGGTCTTGGAAATTTGTGATGACAAGGGCATGGAGCATTGTGAGGAGAAAACCAAGGAGCATTCTTATGGCATTCGTCATTGAGCTTTGTGATGACAAGGGCATGGAGCATCGTGATTACATGGGTCTTGGAGCATTGTGTTGAAAAGGGCATGGATTATTGTGATGAAAAAGGCATGGAGCCTTGTCATGACAGGGTAAAATGAGCATACAGACAACAAGTGTCAGGGAGCATTTTGATGACAACTGTATTGAGCATTGTGATGACGAAGGTCATGGAGCATTGTGATGAGAAGACCATGGATAATTGTGATGACGAGCGTCATGGGGCATTGTGATGACAAGTGTTATGGAATATTGTGATCACAAGTGTTTGGAGCATTGTTATGACAGATGTCATGGAGCATTTTGATTTCATTATTATGACAATAGCAGGAAGCATTATGATGATGGGCATGGTGCATTGTGATGACAGGGTTCATGGATCACTGAGATGAAAAGGGGCATAGAGCATTGTGATTACAGTGTTCTTGGAGCATTGTGATGAGAAGGGTCATGGAGCCATGTGATGACAAGTCCATGGAACATCGTGATAGCAGGGGTCATGGAGCATTGTTATGACAGGGTTAATAGAACATTGTGATATCAAGGGCATGGAACATTGTGATGAGAAGGTCATGGAACATTCTAATGACATGTGTCATGGAGCTATGTGAAGACAACGTCATGGAGCAATGTGATGAGAGCGTTCATGGAGCATTGTGATGACAATGACATGGAACATTGTGATGCCAAGTGTCATGGATCTTTGTGATGACAAAGGTCATGGAACATTTTGGTGGCAAGGGCGTTGTGCATAGTGATGCGAAGGACAGGGAGCATTATGATGACAGGGTCTTGGAGCTATTTGATGAAAAGTGTCATGGAACATTTTGATGACAGGTGTTATAGAACTTTGTGATGTCATGGGTCATCAAACATTGTGATGATAAGTGCATGTAGCATTGTGATGACAGGAGTCATGGAACATTGTGATGACAGGGGTGAGGGAGTATGGTGACAAATAGTGATGTAGCATTGTGATATCAGTGGTGAGAGAGCATTTTGATGAGAAGTGCATGGAGCATTGTGATGAGAAATTTTAAGGAGCATTGTGATGACAAGATTGTGGAGCACTGTGATGACAAGCGCATGGTGCATAGTGATGACATGTGTCATGGAGCATTGTGCTGAGAAGCGCATGGAGCATTTTGATGACAAGGTTCATGGAGCATTGTGCTGAGAAAGGCATAGAGCATTGTGATGACAAGGGTCAAAGAGCATTGTGATGAAAAGTTCATGGAGCATTGTGGTTAAAAAGGTCACAGAGAGTGTTGATGACGAGGGCATGGACCATTGTGATGACAAAGGTCATGACGGACTCTGATGACTGGGGTCACGGAGCATTGTGATGACAGGGGTCATGGAGCATTGTGATAACAAGGGCATGGAACATTGTGATGACAAGGGCATGGAACATTGGTCTAATAAGTTTCATGGATTATTGCGATGACAGTTGGAATGGCACATTGTGATGACAAGGGCATGGAGCATTGTGATGACCAGGTCATGCAGTATTGTGAAGACAGGTGTCAGGGAGCATTGTGATGACATATGTAATGGCCCATTGTGATGACGATGGCATGGAGCATTGTGATGTCAAGTGTCATGGAGGATTCTGATGACAAAGGTAATGGAGCATTGTGATGACAATGGCTTGGAGCATTGCGATGCCAAGTGCATGGATTATTTTGATGGCAAGTGTCATGGAGCATTCTGATGACAAGCTTGTGGAGTATTTTGATGACAATGGCATGGAGCATTGTGATGAAAACCGCATGGGTCATTGTGATGGAAAAGCCATGGAGCCTTTTCGTGACAGTGTTCAAGGAGCATTCTGAAGACAAGTGTCAGGGAGCATTGTGATGACAAGTTTATTGAGAATTGTGATGACAAAGGTCATGGAGCATTGTGATGAAAAGGGCATGGAGTATTGTGATGACAGGTATCATGGAGCATTGTGATGACAAGTGTTATGGAACATTGTGTTCACAAGGGTTTGGAGCATTGTGATGACAGAGGTCATGGATCATTTTGATTTCAAGGAGCATGGAGCATTGTGATGACAAGGGCATGAAGCAATGTGATCCCAAGGTTAATGGAGGATTGTGATGACAATGGAAATGGAGTATTGTGGTGACAAGCGCATAGAGCATTGTAATGACAAGGTCATGTAGCATTTTGCTGACAAAGGCATGGAGCATTGTGATGACATGTGTCATGGAGCACTGTGATGACAAGCGTCACGGAGCATTGTGAGTACAGGGGTCATGGAGCATTGGGATGAGAATGGCATGGATCATTGTGATGACAAGTGTCATGGAGCACTGGGCTGAAAATTTTCATGGAATGTTGTGATGACAGGGGTCATGGAGCATTGTGATGATATTGGTCATGTAGCATTGTGATGAGAAGGTCGTGGATCATTGGGCTGAAAATGTTCATGGATTATTGTGATGACAGGGGTCATGGAGCATTGTGATGACAAGGGAATAGAGCATGGTGATGACAAGGTCCTGGAACTTTGTGAGGAGAAGGCCATGGAGACTTGTGATGACAAGTCTCATGGAGCATTCTGATGAAAACTGGCATGGAGCATTGTGATTACAGGGGTCTTGGAGCATTGTGATGACTAGGGCATGGAGCATTGTGATGAGAAGGCCATGGAACATTCTGATGACATGCGTCATGGAGTTTTGTGAAGACAAGGGCATGGAGCATTGTTATTACAGGGATCTTGGAGCATTGTGATGAAAAGTCATGGATCATTGTGATGAAAAAGGCATGGAGCCTTGTCATGACAGGGTTCAAGGGGCATACTGATGACAAGTGTCAGGGAGCATTGTGATGACAAATGTATTGAGCATTGTGATGACAAACATAATGGAGCATTTTGATAAGAAGACCATGGATAATTGTGATGATGAGCGTCATGGGGTGTTGTGATGATAAGTGTTATGCAACATTGTGATCACAAGTGTTTGGAGCATTATGATGACAGGGGTCATGCAGAATATTGATTTCACTCTGTTGACAATAGATTGAAGCATTATGATGATGTGCATGGTGCATTGTGATGACAGGGTTCATGGAGCATTGAGATGAAAAGGGGCATGGAGCATTGTGATTACAAGGGTCTTGGAGCATTGTGATGACAAGGGCATGGAGCATTGTGATGAGAAGGCCATGGAACAATCTGATGACATGCGTCATGGAGCTTTGTGATAACAAGGGCAAGGAGCATTGTGATTACAGGGGCCTTCAGCATTGTGATGACAAGTGTCATGGAACCTTGTGATGACTAGGCCGTGGAACATTATGATGGCAGTGGTCATGGTGCATTGTTATGACAGAGGTAATGGAGCATTGTGATGAGAAGGTCATGGAACTTTGGTCTGAAATGTTTCATGGATTATTGTGATGAGAGTGGGCATGGAGCTTTGTGATGACAAGGGTACGGAACACTATGATACATGGGCCATGCAGGATTGTAATGAAAAGGGCATGGAGCATTGTGATGGGAATGGCATTGAGCATTGTGATGACAAGTGTCATGGAGAATTGTGATGACAAGGGCATGGAGCAATGTGATGAGAGGGTTCATGTAGCATTGTGATGACAATGACATGGAGCATTGTGATGCCAAGGGTCATGGAGCTTTGTGATGACAAGTCATGGAGCATTTTGATGACAAGGGCATGATGCATTGTGATGAGAAGGGCAGGGAGCATTTAGATGACAGGTTCATGCAGCAATTTGATGAAAAGTGTAATGGAACATTTTGATGGCAGGGGTCATAGAACATTGTGATGTCAGGGGTCTTGGAGCTTTGGGATGAAAAGGGTCATGGAGCATTTTGATGACAGGTGTATGGAACATTGTGATGTCAGGGGTCAAGGAACATTGTGATGATAAGGCGATGAAGCTGTGTGATGACAGTGTCATGGAACATTTTGATTACATGTGTGAGGGATTATAGTGATGACTAGTGATGTAGCACTGTGATATCTCTGGTAAGAGAGCATTTTGATGAGAAGTGGATGGAGCGTTGTGATTACAATGTTTATGGATCATTGCAATGACAAGGTTGTGGACCGTTGTGATGAAATGCGTGTGGCACATTGTGATGACAATGGTCATGGAGCATTGTTCTGACAAAGACAAGGAGCATTGTGATGACAAGTGTCACTGAGAATTGTAATGAAAATTTCATGGAGCATTGTGGTTACAAAGGTCAAAGAGCCTTGTGATGACACGGGCATGGACCATTTTGATGACAAACGTTATGAAGCATTGTGATGACTGGAGTCATGGAGCATTGTGATGACATGGGTCATGGAGCATTGTGATGACATGTGTCATGGAGCATTGTGCGGAGAAATCATAGAGCATTGTGATGACAAGGGTCAAAGAGCATTGTGATGAAAAGTTCATGGAGCATTGTGGTTAAAAAGGTCACAGAGACTGTTGATGATGAGGGCATGGACCATTGTGAGGACAAAGGTCATGAAGAATTGTGATGACTGGAGTCACGGAGCATTGTGATGACAGGGATCATGGAGCATTGTGATGACAATGGCAAGGAGCATTGTGATGAGAAGGGCATGGAACATTGGTCTAATAAGTTTCATGGATTATTGCGATGTCATTTGGAATGGCAAATTGTGATGACAAGGGCATGTAGCATTGTGAGGACAAGGTCATGCAGTATTGTGAAGACAGGTGTCAGGGAGCATTGTTATGATATATGTAATGGCCCATTTTGATTCCAATGGCATGGAGCATTTTGATGCCAATTGTCATGGAGGATTCTGATGACAAAGGTAATGGAGCATTGTGATGACAATGGCTTGGAGCATTGTGATGACAAGGGTCAGGGAGCATTGTGCTGACAAGTGCATGGAGAATTTTGATGACAAGGGTCATGGAGCATTCTGATGACAAGCTTGTGGAGTATTTTGATGACAATGGCATGGAGCACTGTGATGAAAACGGCATGGGGCATTGTGATGAAAAAGGCATGGAGCCTTTTCGTGACAGGTTTCAAGGAGCATTCTGATGACAAATGTCAGGGAGCATTGTGATGACATGTATATTTAGAATTGTGATGACAAAGCTCATGGAGCATTGTGATGAAAAGGGCATGGAATATTGTGATGACAGGCATCATGGAGCATTGTGATGACAAGTTTTATGGAACATTGTGATCACAAGGGTTTGGAGCACTGTGATGACAGAGGTCATGGATCATTTTGATTTCAAGGAGCATGGAGCATTGTGATGACAAGGGCATGAAGCAATGTGATCCCAAGGTTCATGGAGGATTGTGATGACAATGGAAATGGAGTATTGTGATGACAAGCGCACAGATCATTGTAATGACAAGGTCATGTAGCATTTTGCTGAAAAAGGCATGGAGCATTGTGATGACATGTGTCATGGAGCACTGTGATGACAAGCGTCACAAAACATTGTGAATACAGGGGTCATGGAGTATTGGGATGACAAGGGCATGGATCATTTTGATGACAAGGGTCATGGACCACTGGGCTGAAAATGTTCATGGAGTGTTGTGATGACAGGGGTCATGGATCATTGTGATGAATAGGGCATGGAGCATTGTAATGAGAAGGCCATGGAGGATTCTGATGACATGCATCTTGGAGATTTGTGATGACAAGGGCATGGAGCATTGTGATTCCATGGATCTTTGAGCATTGTGATGAAATGGGCATGGATCATTGTGATGAAAATGGCATGGAGCCTCGTCATGACAGGGTTCAAGGAGCATACTGACGTCACGTGTCAGGGAGCATAGTGGTGACAATTGTATTGAGCATTGTGATGACAAAAGTCATGGAGCATTGTGATGAGAAGACCATAGATAATTGTGATGATGAGCGTCATGGGGTGTTGTGATGATAAGTATTATGGAACATTGTGATCACAAGGGTTTAGAGCATTATGATGACAAAGGTCATGGAGAATATTGATTTCTTTGTGATGACAATAGCGTGAAGCATTATGATGATGGGCATGGTGCATTGTGATGACAGGTTTCATGGAGCATTCAGATGAAAAGGGGCATGGAGCATTGTGATTACAAGGGTCTTGGAGCATTGTAATGACAAGGGCAGGGAGCATTGTGATGAGAAGGCCATGGAACATTCTGATGACATGCGTCATGGAGTTTTGTGATGACAAGGGCATGGAGCATGGTGATTTCAGGGGTCTTGAGCATTGTGATGACAAATGTCATGGAACCTTGTGATGACTAGGCCGTGGAAAATTGTGATGGCAGGGGTGTTGGAACATTGTTATCACAGGTGTAATGGAGCATTTTGACGAGAAGGGCATGGAACATTGGTGTGAAATGTTTCATGGATTATTGTGATGAGAGTGGGCATGGAGCATTGTGATGATTAGGGCACGGAACACTGTGATATATGGGTCATCCAGGATTGCAGTGACAGGGGCTTGGAGCATTGTGATGAGAAGGGCATTGATCATTGTGATGACAAGTGTCATGGAGCTTTGTGATGACAAGGGAATGGAGCAATATGATGAGAGGGTTCATGGAGCATTGTGATGACAATGACATGGAGCATTGGGATGCCAAGGGTCATGGAGATTTGTGATGACAACTCATGGAGCATTTTGATGATAAGGGTGTGGTGCATTGTGATGAGAAAGGCAGGGAGCATTTTGATGACCGGTTCCTGCAGCATTTTGATAAATAGTGTGGTGGAACATTTTGATAGCAGGGGTTATAGAACATTGTGATGCCAGGGGTCATGGAGCTTTGGGATGAAAAGGTTCATGGAGCATTGTGATGACAGGGGTTATGGAACATTGTGATGTCAGGGGTCATGCAACATTGTGATGATAATGGGATGTACCAGTGTGAAGACAGGGTCATGGAACATTGTGATTACAGGGGTGAGGGAGTATTGTGATGACTAGTGATGGAACATTGTGATATCTCTGGTGAGAGAGCATTTTGATGAGAAGTCCTTGGAGCATTGTGATTACAAGTTTTATGGACCATTGCAATGACAAGGTTGTGGACCGTTGTGATGAAACGCGTGTGGCACATTGTGATGACAGTGTTCATGCAGCATTGTTTTGACAAAGACATGGAGCACTGTGATGACAAGGGTCACAGATAATTGTGATGAAAAGTTCATGGAGCATTGTGGTTACAAACGTCACAGAGCCTTGTGATGACGCGGGCATGGACCATTGTGATGACAAACGTTATGAAACATTGAGATGACTGGCGTCACGGAGCATTGTGATGACAGGTGTCATGGAACATTGTGATGACAAGGTCATGGAGCCTTGTGTTGACAGCTGCATGGAGCATTGGTCTGACAAGTTTCATAGTTTATTGTGATGTCAGTGGGCATGGTGCATTGTGATGACAAGGGAATGGAGCATTGTGATGAGAAGGTCATGGAGTATTGTGAAGACAGGTGTCAGGGAGCATTGTGATGACATATGTCATGGTCCATTGCGATGACAATGGCATGGAGCATTGTGATGCCAAACGTAATGGAGGATTGTGATGACAAATATAATGGAGCATTGTGATGGTTAGGGCTTGGAGCATTATGATGACAAGGGCCATTGAAAATTTTCATGACAAGGTCGTGAAGCATTGTGATGACAAGGTCCTGGAACATTGTGATGACAAAACCATGGAGCCTTTTGATGACAAGTCTCATGGAGCATACTGATGTAAAGGGGCATGGAACATTTTGATTACAGGGGTCTTGGAACATTGTGATGACAAGGGCATTGAGCATTGTGAGGAGAAGACCAAGGAGCATTCTGATGGCATGCGTCATTGAGCTTTGTGATGACAAGGGCATGGAGCATTGTTATTATATGGGACTTGGAGCATTGTGATGAAAATGGCATGGATCATTGTGATGAAAAAAGCATGGAGACTTGTCATGAAAGGGTTCAAGGAGCATACAGACAACAAGTGTCAGGGAGCATTTTGATGACAAGTGTATTGAGCATTGTGATGACGAAGGTCATGGAGCATTGTGATGAGAAGACCATGGATAACTGTGATGACGAGCATCATGGGGCATTGTGATGACAAGTGTTATGGAATACTGTGATCACAAGGTTTTCGAGTATTTTTATGCCGAAGGTCATGGATCATTTTGATTTCAAGGAGCATGGAGCATTGTGATGCCAAGGGTCATGGATCTTTGTGAGGACAAAGGTCATGGAGCATTTTGATGGCAAGGGCGTTGTGCATTGTGATGAGAAAGGCAGGGAGCATTCTGATGACCGGTTCATGGAGCAATTTGATGAAAAGTGTCATGGAACATTTTGATGACAGTTGTTATGGAACATTGTGATGTCAGGGGTCATCGAATATTGTGAGGATAAGTGCATGTAGCACTGTGATGACAGGAGTGATGGAGTATTGTGATAAATAGTGATGTAGCATTGTGATATCAGTGGTGAGAGAGCATTTTGATGAGAAGTGCATGGAGCATTGTGATGACATATTTTAAGGAGCATTGTGATGACAAGCGCATGGAGCATTGTGATGACAAGTGTATTGAGAATTGTGATGACAAAGGTCATGGATCATTTTGATTAAAAGGGCATGGAGTATTGTGTTGACAGGCATCATGGAGCATTGTGATGACAAGTGTTATGGAACACTGTGATCACAAGGGTTTGGAGCATTGTGATGACAGAGGTCATGGATCATTTTGATTTCAAGGAGCAGGGAGAATTGTGATGACAAGGGCAAGAAACAATGTGATCCCAAGGTTCATGGAGGATTGTGATGACAATGGAAATGGAGTATTGTGAGGACAAGCGCATAGAATATTGTAATGACAATCTCATGTAGCATTTTGCTGACAAATGCATGGAGCATTGTGATGACATGTGTCATGGAGCACTATGATGACAAGCGTCATGGAGCATTGTGAATACAGTTGTAATGGAGGATTGGGATGACAATGGTATGGATCATTGTGATGACAAGGGTCCTGGAGCACTGGGCTGAAAATGTTCATGGAGTGTTGTGATGAAAGGGGTCATGGAGCATTTTGATGACTAGGGAATGGAGCATTGTGATGACAAGAGTCCCGGATCATTGTGTTCTCCGGAGTCATGGAGTGTTGTGATGTCAGTGGTCATGGAGCATTGTGATGATATTGGCCATGGAGCATTGTGATGAGTAGCTCGTGGAGCATTGGGCTGAAAATGTTCATGGATTATTGTGATGACAGGTGTCATGGAGCTTTGTGATGACAAGGGAATGGAGCATGGTGATGACAAGATCCTGGAGCATGGTGATGAGAAGACCATGGAGACTTGTGATGATAAGTCTCATGGAGCATTCTGATGAAAAGTGGCATGGAGCATTGTGATTACAGGGGTCTTGGAGCATTGTGATCACTAGGGAATGGAGCATTGTGATGAGAAGGCCATGGAGCATTCTGATGACATGCATCATGGAGGTTTTGATGACACGGGCATGGAGCATTGTGATTACAGGGGTCTTGGAACATTGTGATGATAAGGGCATGGAGCATTCTGAGGAGCAGACCAAGGAGAATTCTGATGGCATGCGTCATTCAGCTTTGTGATGACAAGGGCATGGAGCATTGAGATTACATGGGTATTGGAGCATTGTGATGAAAAGGACATGGATCATTGTGATGAAAAAGGCATGGAGCCTTGTCATGACAGGGTTCAAGGAGCATACAGACAAAAAGTGTCAGGGAGCGTTTTGATGACAAGTGTATTGAGCATTGTGATGACAAAGTTCATGGAGCATTGTGATGAGAAGACCATGGATAATTGTGATGACGAGCGTCATTGGGCATTTTGATGACAAGTGATATGGAATATTGTGATCACAAGGGTTTGCAGCATTGTTATGACAGAGGTCATGGAGCATTTTGCTTTCATTGTGATGACAATAGCATGAAGCATTATGATGATGGGCATGGTGCATTGTGATGACAGTGTTAATGGATCATTGAGATGAAAAAGGGGCATAGAGCATTGTGATTACAGGGTTCTTGGAGCATTGTGATGAGAAGAGTCATGGAGATTTGTGATGACAAGGCCATGGAACACCGTGATAGCAGGGGTCATGGAGCATTGTTATGACGGGGGTAATGGAGCATTGTGATGGCAAGGGCATGGAGCATTGTGATGAGAAGGCCATGGAGCATTCTGATGACATGTGTCATGGAGCTTTGTGAAGACAAGGGCAAGGAGCAATGTGATGAGATTGTTCATGGAGAATTGTGATGACAATGACATTGAGCATTGTGATGCCAAGGGTCATGGATCTTTGTGATGACAAAGGACATAGAGCATTTTGATGGCAAGGGCGTTGTGCATTGTGATGAGAAAGGCAGGGAGCATTCGGATGATAGGGTCATGGAGCAATTTGATGCAAAGTGTCTTGGAATATTTTGATGACACGTGTTATGGAACATTGTGATGTCAGGGGTCATAGAACATTGTGATGATAAGTGCATGTAGCATTGTGATGACAGGAGTCTTGGAACATTGTGATGACAGGGGTGAGGGAGTATTGTGACAAATAGTGATGTAGCATTGTGATATCAGTGGTGAGAGAGCATTTTGATGAGAAGTGCATGGAGCATTGTGATGCCAAATGTCATGGAGATTTGTGATGACAAATCATGGAGCATTTTGATGACAAGGCCATGGAGCACTGTGAGGAGAAGACCATGGAACATTCTGATGACATGCGTCATGGAGCTTTGTGATGACAAGTGCATGGAGCATTGTTATTACAGTGGTCTTTATCATTGTGATGACATGTGTTATGGAACCTTGTGATGACTAGGCCATGGAACATTTTTATGGCAGGGGTCATGGAGCATTGTTCTCACAGGCGAAATGGAGCATTGTGATGGCAAGGGCATGGAGCATTGTGATGAGAAGGCCATGGAGCATTCTGAAGATATGTATCATGGAGCTTTGTGTAGACAAGGGCATGGAGCAATGTGATGAGAGCGTTCATGGAGCATTGTGATAACAATGACATGGAGCATTGTGATGCCAAAGGTCATGGATATTTGTGATGACAAATTTCATGGAGCATTTTGATGGCAAGGGCGTTGTGCATTGTGATGAGAAGGGCAATGAGCATACTGATGACAGGGTCATGGAGCAATTTAATGAAAAGTGTCATGGAACATTTTGATGACAGGTGTTATGGAACATTGTGATGGCAGGGGTCATCGAACATTGTGATTATAAGTGCATGTATCATTGTGATGACAGGAGTCATGGAACATTGTGATGACAGGGGTGAGGGGGTATTGTGACCAATAGTTATGTAGCATTGGGATATCAGTGGTGAGAGAGCATTTTGATGAGAAGTGCATGGAGCATTGTGATGAGAAATTTTATGCAGCATGGTGATGAGAAGTTTGTGGAGCACTGTGATGACAAGTGCATGGTGCATTGAGATGACATGTGTCATGAAGCATTGTGCTAACAAGCGTATGGAGCATTGTGATGACAAAGGTCATGGAGCATTATGCTGAGAAAGGCATAGAGCATTGTGATGTCAAGGGTCAAAGAGCATTGTGATGAAAACTTCATGGAGCATTGTCGTTAAAAAGGTCACAGAGACTGTTGATGACGAGGACATGGACAATTGTGATGACAAATTTCATGAAGCATTTTGATGACTGGAGTCACGGAGCATTGTAATGACAGGGGTCATGGAGCATTGTGATAACAAGGGCATGGAGCATTGTGATGACAAGGGCATGGAGCATTGTTCTAATAAGTTTCAAGGATTCTTGTGATGACAGTTGGAATGGCGCATTGTGATGACAAGGGCATGGAGCATTGTGATGACCAGGTCATGAAGTATTGTGAAGACAGTTGTCAGGGAGAATTGTGATGACATATGTAATGGCCCATTGTGATGACAATGGCATGGAGCATTGTGATGCCAAGTGTCATGGAGGATTCTGATGACAAAGGTAATGGAGCATTGTGATGACAATGGCTTGGAGTATTGTGATGACAAGGGTCATGGAACATTGGGCTGAAAATGTCCATGGAGTATTGTGATGACAGGTGTCATGGAGCATTGTGATGACTAGGGAATGGAATATTGTGATGACAAGTGTCCCAAATCATTGTGTTGTCAGGTGTCATGGAGAGTTGTGATGGCAGTGGTCATGGAGCATTGTGATGATATTGGCCAATGAGCATTGTGATGAAATGACCTTGGGTAATTGTGATGTCGAACATCATGGAGCACTGTAGTGACATGGGGCATGAAGCATTGTGATGACAGGTGTCAGGGAGCATTGTGATGACAGGGGTCATGGAGCATTGTAATGACAAAGGCATGGAGCTTTGTGATGACATGTGCATGGAGAATTGTGATGACAAGTGCATGGAGCATTGCAATGACAAGTGGATGGAGAATTGTGATGACAAGAGCATGTAACATTTTGATGAGAAGTGTCATGTAGCATTGTGATGACAAGGACGTGGAGAATTGTGATGACAAGGGACATGGAGCATTGTGATAACCAGGGCATGGTGCATTGTGATGACAGGGGACATGGAGCATTATTATGAGAACGGCAATGGTGCATTCTGACATAAGATATCACTTATGAAGGGAATGTAAACATGGCTACATATGAACTGATTTAGGGAAGAGAACAGAGTCTCAGATTTAGAAAACAATCTAACGCTTGCTTAAGGGGAATGAGAGGTGGGGAGATGCACAAATCATAAGATTGGTATTAGCACAGGTACCGTTCCATAATCCAAAAACAGAAGAGACAAGCACTACTCCTTCCTCAGGGAACGGAACTCAACATCCCTATTCCCCGCAGAGAAATATATCTGACTAGTAAGAATTTTAAAACCTATGTATTGATATGTCTCCATAAGGGAACCAAGTATGTCTAGAATGACATAAACATGGCAGTGAGAATAAGCTCAAACCCACTATAAAAATGAATTTCAAAACAAAACATAAAAACAGTAAAATTCTTACACAATACCTTCAGGGGTTCTGATGAAACCTGGAATGACCCTATCTACAATGACAGCTGGATGTGGCATAAGGCTGGTCACTTGGGACTGAGAGGATTGTTGAGATTTGGTGAAAAAATGCAGACCCTTTAAAGCAATAATGCCTGCCACCCATTCCATGGTTCCCAACTCTCCAGGTAGAAGGGAATATCACTACAGTTATAACGTGTATGGGAACCTAGAGAATGGAAACCATCTGATGGTGAAAGGTTTCTAAAACTCTACTTGTACTCCAGTTTGACATACCAATTGCTTTACTATCAATCTCCCAACTTGGAAAGTCAGCCCCTATAACCTCCTGGTTCGCACAGTTGGCAAATTGTGCAGAGGATATAAGGGAAGAGAGAGAACCAATGAGAGAGTAGCTGTAGGCATTTGGACGGCCCCATGTCTCTCTAATTTCCCGTCACAAAGAGGAATTAACCAAAGTCTCAGCCTGCCCCCCAGAACCAGTGTTAGTCCAGAAGCAAAACTTTTGATTTGCGGTCAGCTCACAAAAACGCGAGTTGAAAAATGGAGCTCAGGGCCACAGCAATTCACTAACCTGCAGAGTTATAAAGGACTACTCGCTGCCAAAAATCTGTTGAGGGAAAGCCACGAGGCAGAAGAGAAAATGAGGAAGAATGGCATGAAGCAGATTTCAAGAGGTACATTGGAATCGCCTTTAAACACAGGAAAAGCATTACAACTTCGAAAATAATGGAAATGGCCATAAAGGGCATATGGGTTTTCACGTGAATATATTCAGGAGAAAACACATATGCCCTTTTTGGACAAGCAAGCAAGCGGGCAATGCAAATCAGCACTACAACTAAGTATCACTTCCCACCGGTCAAAAGGGACATCCGCAAAAAGTGTAAAAACCAGAAAGGCAAGACAGGCCCTGGAGAACAGGGAGCCTTGTTATGCTGATGGGCGGGATGTAAATTGCCAACTGCCTCTCTGGAGGTGTGCATTGTGTTCCCTAAAACAAGTAAACTACAGAGCTACAGAGCCAAGGGCACCTCCAGTCTATGGAATATACCTTGGGAAAACTGAAAATAAATAAGACAGATCGACACCAAAATTCAGGGCTGCACTGCTTACAAAAACCTCAACTTGCGTACACCTTAAATATCCCAGGAAAGACAAAAATGGTTCAAGAAACTGTGGTACTTACATACGATGGAATATCCCTCAGCCATGAAATCAATGTCATAAGGCCAGTAGCAGCAAAATGAGTGGATTCAGGTACGATAATTCTAAGTGAAAAAAGTCACACAGAAAAAGAAACTTATCATACGATATCAGTTATGAAGATCCTGTAAACATGGCTACACATGAACTGAGTTAGGAAAGAGAAGAGAGACTCACATTTAAAAAACACGCTTATGCCTGCTTAAGGGGGAAGGAGAGGTGGGGTGATGCATAAAACCAGAGTTTGATATTAGTACAGGTACCTTTCCAAAAACCAAATACGGAATAGACAAGACCTACACCTTCCTCAGTGAAAGGGACTCAACTCCCCATATTCCATGCAGAGGGATATATATTACCAGTAAGAATATTAAAACCTATGTATTGATATGTCCCCGTAATGGAATTAAGTGTGTCTAGACTGGCATAAACATGGCAGTGAGAATCAGCTCAAACCCAGTATAAAATGGAATTTCAAAAACAAAACAAAAGAACAGGGAAAGTCTTTTCAATTCCTTCAGGGTCTATGATGAAACCTAGAATGACCCTATCTACAACGACAGCTGGATATGGCATAAGCCTGGACACATGGGACTGAGAGGATTGGTGAGATTGGGTGAGCAAATGCAGACGCTTTAAAGCAACAATGCATGGCACCCATTTCATGGGTCCCAACTCTCCAGGTTGAAGGGAATATTACTACAGCTATAACATGTACGGGAAACCTAGAGAATGGACACACTGTGAATACAAAAGGTCTCTAAAACTCAACAAATAGTCCCTATCCTGGTGCTCCGGTTTGACTTTCCAACTGCTTTACTATCAATCTCCCAAATTGGAGAGACACCCCCTTTAACCTCCTGTTTCACACAGGTTGCCAATTTGGCAGAGGATGAAACGGAAGAGGGAGAACCAATGAGAGAGTAGCTCTTAGGCATTTGGACGGGCACATGTCACTCTTGTTTCCCGGGAGGAAGAAGTATTAACCAAAGTCTCAGCCACCCACCCGGTACCAGTATAGGTCCTGAACCAAAATTTTGGACTTGCGTTCAGCTCACAAAAAACGAGTTAAATAATGGAGATCTGGGGCACAGCAATTCACAAACACGCAGAGTAATAAAGGACAACTATTTTCGAAAAATCTGTTGAGGAAAGGCAACGAGGCGGACTTGAAAGTGAGGCAGAACAGCCGGAAACAGATTTCAAGAGGTACGTTGGATTCGCCTTTAAAGCACAGAAAGAGGGGCACAACTTCGACAATGATGCACTTGGCCAAAAAGGGCGTATGTGTTTTCTCCTGAATATATTCAGCAGAAAACGCATATGCCCTTTTTGGCCAAACAAGCAAGTGGGCAATGCAAATCTGCACTAAAAAGAAGTATCACTTCCCACCGGTCCACAGGAACATCGAAAAAATGGGTAAAAACCAGAAAGGCAAGACAGGTCCTGGAGAACAGGGAGCCTTGTTATGCTGATGGGCATGATGTAAATTGCCAACTGCCTCTCTGGAGGTGTGCATTGTGTTCCCTAAAACAAGTAAACAACAGAGTTACAGAGACAAGGGCACTTGCAGTCTAGGGAATATACCTTGGGAAAACTGAAAATCAATAAGACAGAGCCACCACAAAATTTAGGGCTGCTCTGCTTACAAGAACCTCAACTTGGGTACACCTTAAATATCCCAGGAAATATAAAAATGTTTCAAGAATTTGTGGTACTTAGATACGATGGAATATCCCTCAGCCATGAAATCCATTTCGTAAGACCATTAGCAGCAAAATGAGTGGATTCAGGTACGATGATTCTAAGTGAAATAAGTCACAAAGAAAAAGAAGCTTATCATAAGATATCACTTATGAAGATCCTGTAAACATTGCTACACATGAACTGAGTTAGGAAAGAGAAAAGAGTCTCACATTTAGAAAACACTCTCATGCCTCCTAAAGGGGGAAGGAGAGGTGGGGTGATGCATAAAACCAGAGTTTGATATAAGCACAGGTACCGTTCCAAAAACCAACTATGGAATAGACAAGACCTACCTATACCTTCCTCAGTGAAAGGGACTCAAAACCCTATATTTCCCACAGAGGAATATATCTGACTAGTAAGAATCTTAAACCCTATGTATTGATATGTCTCTGTAAGGAATCAAGTGTGTCTAGACTGGCAAAAACATGGCAGCGAGAATCAGCTCAAACCCACTATAAAAAGGAATTTCAAAAACAGAACCAAAAAACAGGGACATTCTTTACAATTCCTTCAGGGTCTCTGATGAAACGAGGAATGACCCTGTCTACAATGAGAGCTGGATGTGGCATAAGGCTGGACACTTGGGACTGAGAGGATTGGTGAGATTGGGTGAGCAAATGCAGACCCCTTAAAGCAATAATGCATGGCACCCATTTCATGGGTCCCAACTCTCCAGGTTGAAGGGAACATTACTACATCTATAACATGTACGGGAAACCTAGAGAATGGACACACTGTGAATACGAATGGTTTCTAAAACTCAGTGAATAGTCCCTCTCCTGGTGCTCCAGTTTGACTTTCCAACTGCTTTACTATCATATTCCCAACTTGGAGAGACAGCCCCTTTAACCTCCTGGTTCTCACAGGTTGCCAATTTGGCAGAGGATGAAAGGGAAGAGGGAGAACCAATGAGAGAGTAGCTGTTAGGCATTTGGACGGACACGTGTCACTCTAATTTCCTGGCAGGAAGAAGAATTAACAAAAGTTGCAACCAACCACGGGGAACGAGTATAGGTCCTGAACCAAAATTTTGCACATGCGTTCAGCTCACAAAAAAACGAGTTGAAAAATGGAGCTCAAGGGCACTGCAATTCACAAACTTGCAGAGTAATAAAGGCCAACTATCGTCCAGAAATCTGTTGAGGGAAGGCAACGAAGCAGACTTGAAAGCGAGGCAGAATAGCAGGAAACAGATTTCAAGAGGTACATTGGAATCACCTGTAAAGCACAGGAAGTGGGGCACAACTTCAACAATGATGCACTTGGACAAAAATTGCATATGCATTTTCTCCTGACTATATGCAGGGGAAAACACATACGCCCTTTTTGGCCAAGCAAGCAAGCGGGCAATGCAAAACTGCACTAAAAAGAAGTATCACTTCCCACCGGTCAAAAGGGACACCTACAAAATGTGTAAAAACCAGAAAGGCAAGACAGGCCGTGGAGAACAGGGAGCCTTGTTATGCGGATGGGTGGGATGTAAATTGCCAACTGTCTCACTGGAGGAGTGCATTGTGTTCCCTAAAACAAGTAAACAACAGAGCTACAGAGCCAAGGGCACTTCCAGTCTAGGGAATATAACTTGGGAAAACTGAAAATCAATAAGACACAGCCAACCCCAAATTTAGGGCTGCACTGCTTACAACAACCTCAACTTGGGTACACCTCAAATATCCCAGGAAATATAAAAATGGTTCAAAAAATTGTGGTACTTACGTACGATGGAATATCCCTCACCCATGAAATCAATGTCATAAGACCAGTAGATGCAAAATGAGTGGATTCAGGTACGATGATTCTAAGTGAAAAAAGTCACACAGAAAATGAAGCTTATCATAAGATATCAGTTATGAAGATCCTGTAAACATGGCTACACATGAACTGAGTTTGGAAAGACAACAGAGTCTCACATTTAGAAAACACTCTTATTCCTGCTTAAGGGGGAAGGAGAGGTGGGGTGATGCATAAAACCAGAGTTTGATATAAGCACAGGTACCATTCCCAAACCCAACTATGGAATAGACAAGACCTACCTATACCCTCCTCAGTGAAAGGGACTCAAAACCCCATATTTCCCGCAGAGGAATATATCTGACTAGTAAGCATCTTAAAACTTATGTATTGATATGTCTCCATAAGGGAATCAAGTCTGTCTAGACTGGCATAAGTATGGCAGCGAGAATCAGCTCAAACCCACTATAAAAAGGAATTTCAAAAACAAAACAAAAAAACAGGGAAATTCTTTACAATTCCTTCAGGGTCTCTGTTGAAACCGGGAATGACCCTATCTTCAATGACAGCTGGATGTGACATAAGGCTGGACAAGTGGGACTGAGAGGATTGGTGAGATTGGGTGAGCAAATGCAGACCCTTTAAACAATAATGCATGGCACACATTCCATGGGTCCCCTGTCTCCAGGATGAAGGGAATATTACTACAGCTATAACATGTACGGGAAACCTAGAGAATGGACACACTGTGAATACGAAAAGTCTCTAAACCTCAAAGAATAGTGCCTCTCCTGGTGCTCCAGTTTGAATTTCCTACTAATTTACTATCAATCTCCCAACTTGGAGAGACAGCACCTTTAACTTCTAGGTGCGCTCAGGTTGCCGATTTGGCAAATGATGAAACGGAAGAGGGAGAACCAATGAGAGAGTAGCTGTTAGGCATTTGGACGGGCACCTGTCACTCTTATTTCCTGGGAGGAAGAAGAATTAACCAAAGTCTCAGCCACCCACCAAAAACCAGTATAGGTCCTGAACCAAAATACTGGACTTGCATTCAGCTCACAAAAAACGAGTTAAATAATGGAGCTATGGGGCAGAGCAATTCACAAACTGGTAGAGTAATGAAGGCCAACTATCATCCAAAAATCTGTTGAGGGAAGGCACTGAGGCCGACTTGAAAGTGAGGCAGAATAGTAGGAAACAGATTTCAAGAGGTACGTTGGAATCGCCTTTAAAGCACAGGAAGAGCGGCACAACTTCGACAATGATGCACTTGGACAAAAAGGGCGTATGCGTTTTCTCCTGAGTATATTCAGCAGAAAACGCAAACGCTCTTTTTGGCCAAGCAAGCAAGTGGGCATAGCAAGTCTGCACTACAAAGAAGTATCACTTCCCACTGACCAAAATGGACATCCACAATATGGGTAAAATTCAGAAAGGCAAGAGAGGCCCTGGAGAAAAGGGAGCCTTGTTATGCTGATGGGTGGGATGTAAATTGCCAACTGCCTCTCTGGAGGAGTGCATTGTGTTCCCTTAACAAGTAAACAACAGAGCTACAGAGCCAAGGGCATTTCCAGTCTAGGGAATATACCTTGGGAAAACTGAAAATCAATAAGACACAGCCACCCCAAAATTTAGGGCTGCACTGCTTACAAGAACCTCAACTTGGGGACACCTTAAATATCCCAGGAAGGATAAAATTGTTTCAGAAAATTGTGGTAATTACGTACGATGGAATATCCCTCAGCCATGAAATCAATGTCATAGGACAAGTAGCAGCAAAATGAGTGGATTCAGGTACCATGATTCTAAGTGAAATACGTCACACAGAAAAAGAAACGTATCATAAGATATCACTTATGAAGATCCTGTAAACATGGCTACACATGAACGGAGTTAGGAAAGAGAACAGAGTCTCACATTTAGAAAACACTCTTATGCCTGCTTAAGGGGGAAGGAGAGGTGGGGTGATGCAAAAAACCAGAGTTTGATATAAGCACAGGTACCGTTCCGAAAACCAACTATGGAATAGACAAGACCTACACCTTCCTCAGTGAAAGGGACTCAAAATCCCATATTTCCCGCAGAGGAATGTATCTGACTAGTAAGAAATTAAAACCAATGTACAGATATGTCTCCGTAAGGCAATCAAGTGTGTCTAGACTTCCATAATCATGGCAGCGAGAATCAGCTCAAACCCACTATAAAAAGGAATTTCAAAAACAAACCAAAAATAACAGGGAAATTCTTTACAATTCCTTCAGGTTCTCTGATGAAACCTGGAATGACCCTATCTACAACGACAGCTGTATGTGGCATAAGGCTGGACACATGGAACTGAGAGGATTGGTGAGATTCGTGAGCAAATGCAGACCCTTTAAAGCAATAATGCATGGCACCCATTCCATGGGTCCCAACTCTCAAGGTTGAAGGGAATATTACTACAGCTATAACATGTATGGGAAACCTAGAGAATGGACACACTGTGAATATGAAAGGTTTCTAAAACTCAAAGAATTGTCCCTCTCCTGGTGCTCCAGTTTGACTTTCCAACTGCTTTACTATCAATCTCCCAACTTGGAGAGACAGCACCTTAAACCTTCTGGTTCGCACAGGTTGCCAATTTGGCAAAGGATGAAAGGGAAGAGGGAGAACCAATGAGACAGTAGCTGTTAGGCATTTGGACGGTCACATGTCACTCTTATTTCCCGGGAGGTAATATAATTAACCAAAGTCTCAGCCACCCAGCGGGAATCAGTATAGGTCCTGAACCAAAATATTGGACTTGCATTCAGCTCACAAAAAACGAGTTAAATAATGGAGCTATGGGGCAGAGCATTTCACAAACTGACAGAGTAATAAAGGCCAACTATCATCCAAAAATCTGTTGAGGGAAGGCAACGAGGCGGACTTGTACATGAGGGAGAATAGCAGGAAACAGATTTCAAGAGGTACGTTGGAATCGCCTTTAAAGCACAGGAAGTGGGGCACAACTTCGACAATGATGCACTTGGCCAAAAAGGGCGTATGCGTTTTCTCTTGTGTATATTCAGGAGAAAACAAATACGCCCTTTATGGCCAAGCAAGCAAGCGGGCAATGCAAATCTGCACTACAAAGAAGTATCACTTCCCCCCGGTCTAAATGGACATCCACAAAAAGGGTAAAAACCAGAAATTCAAGACAGGCCCTGCAGAACAGGGAGCCTTGTTATGCTGATTGGCGGGATGTAAACTGCCAACTTCCTCTCTGGAGGAGTGCATTGTGTTCCCTAAAACAGGTAAACAACAGAGCTACAGAGCCAAGGACACTTCCCGTCTGGGGAATATATCTTGGGAGAACTGAAAATCAATAAGACAGAGCCACCCCAATATTTAGGGCTGCAATGCTTACAAGAACCTCAACTTGGGTACACCTTAAATATCCCAGGAAGGATAAAATTGTTTCAAAAAATTGTGGTACTTACGTACGATGGAATATCCCTCAGCCATGAAATCAATGTCATAGGACCAGTAGCAGCAAAATGAGTGGATTCACGTACCATGATTCTAAGTGAAATAAGTCACACAGAAAAAGAAACGTATCATAAGACAGCACTTATGAAGATCCTGTAAACGTGGCTACACATGAACGGAGTTAGGAAAGAGAAGAGAGTCTCACATTTAGAAAACACTCTTATGCCTGCTTAAGGGGGAAGGAGAGATGGGGTGATGCATAAAACCAGAGTTTGATATAAGGACAGGTACCGTTCCAAAACCCAACTATGGAATAGAGAAGACCTATACCTTCCTCAGTGAAAGGGAATCAAAAACCCATATTTCCCGCAGAGGAATATATCTGACTAGTAAGAATCTTCAAACCTATGTATTGATGTGTCTCCGAAGGCAATCAAGTGTTTCTAGACTGGCGTAATCATGGCAGCGAGAATCAGCTCAAATCGACTATAAAAAGGAATTTCAAAAACAAACCAAAAAAAACAGGGAAATTCTTTACAATTCCTTCAGGGTCTCTGATGAAACCTGGAATGACCCTATCTACAATGACAGCTGGATGTGGCATAAGTCTGGACACATGGGACTGAGAGGATTGGTGAGATTGGGTGAGCAAATGCAGACACTTTAAAGCAATAATGCATGGCACCCGTTCCATGAGTCCCAACTCTCCAGGTTGAAGGGAATATTACTACAGCTATAACATGTATGGGAAACCTAGAGAATGGACACACTGTGAATATGAAAGGTTTCTAAAACTCAAAGAATAGTCCCTCTCCTGGTGCTCCAGTTTGACTTTCCAACTGCTTTACTATCAATCTCCCAACTTGGAGACACAGCACCTTATACCTTCTGGTTCGCACCGGTTGCCAATTTGGCAAAGGAGGAAAGGGAAGAGGGAGAACCAATGAGAGAGTAGCTGTTAAGCATTTGGACGGGCACATATCACTCTTATTTCCCAGGAGGAAAAATAATTAACCAAAGTCTCAGCCACGCAGCGGGAATCAGTATAGGTCCTGAACCAAAATATTGGACTTGCGTTCAGCTCACAAAAAACGAGTTAAATAATGGAGCTACGGGTCAGAGCATTTCACAAACTGGCAGAGTAATAAAGGCCAACTATCATCCAAAAATCTGTTGAGGGAAGGCAACGAGGCGGACTTGTACGTGAGGGAGAATAGCAGGAAACAGATTTAAAGAGGTACGTTGGAATCGCCTTTAAAGCACAGGAAGAGGGGCACAACTTCGACAATGATGCAGTTGGCCAAAAAGGGCGTATGCGTTTTCACTTGTGTATATTCAGGAGAAAACTAATACGCCCGTTTTGGCCAAGCAATCAAGCGGGAAATGCAAATCTGCACTACAAAGAAGTAGCACTTCCCACCTGTCCAAATGGGCATTCGCAAAAAGGGTAAAAACCAGAAATTCAAGACAGGCCCTGCAGAACAGGGAGCCTTGTTATGCTGAAGGGCGGGATGTAAACTGCCAACTTCCTCTCTGGAGGAGTGCATTGTGTACCCTAAAACAGGTAAACAACAGAGCTTCAGAGCCAAGGACACTTCCAGTCTAGGGAATATACCTTGGGAAAACTGAAAATCAATAAGACAGAGCCACCCCAAAATTTAGGGTTGCAATGCTTACAAGAACCTCAACTTGGGTACACGTTAAATTTCCCAGGAAGGATAAAATTGTTTCAAAAAATTGTGCTACTTACGTACGATGGAATATCCCTCAGCCATGAAATCAATGTCATAGGACAAGTAGCAGCAAAATGAGTGGATTCAGGTACCATGATTCTAAGTGAAATAAGTCACACAGAAAAAGAAACATATCATAAGATAGCACTTATGAATATCCTGTAAACATGGCTACACATTAACGGAGTTAGGAAAGAGAACAGAGTCTCACATTTAGAAAACACACTTATGCCTGCTTAAGGGGGAAGGAGTGGTGGGGTGATGCATAAAACCAGAGTTTGATATAAGCACAGGTACCGTTCCAAAAACCAACTATGGAATAGACAAGACCTACACCTTCCTCAGTGAAAGGGACACAAAACCCCGTATTTTCCGCAGAGGAATAGATCTGACTAGTAAGAATCTTTAAACTTATGTATTGATATGTCTCCGTAAGGGAATCAAGTGTGTCTAGACCGGCATAAAGATGGCAGCGAGAATCAGCTCAAACCCAGTATAAAACGATATTTCAAAATCAAAACAAAAAAACAGCTAAATTCTTTACAATTCTTTCAGGGTCTCTGATGAAACTTAGAATGACCCTATCTACAACGACAGCCTCAGGTGGCATAAGGATGGACACATGGGACTGAGAGGATTGGTGAGATTGGGTGAACAAATGCAGACCATTTAAAGCAATAATGCATGGCACCGATTCCATGGCTACCAACTCTCCAGGTTGAAGGGAATATTACTACAGCTATAACATGAATGGGAAACCTAGAGAATGGACACACTGTGAATACGAAACTTTTCTAAATCTCAACGAATAGTCCCTCTCCTGGTGCTCCAGTTTGACTTTCCAACTGCTTTAGTATAAATCTCCCAACTTCGAGAGACAGCACCTTTAACCTCCTGGTTCGCACAAGTTGCCAATTTGGCAGACGATGAAAGGGAAGAGGGAGAACCAATGAGAGAGTAGCTAGTAGGCATTTGGACGGGCACATGTCACTCTTATTTCCCGGGAGGAAGAAGAATTAACCAAAGTCTCAGCCACCCACCAGGAAGCAGTATATTTCCTGAACTAAAATATTGGACTTGCGTTCAGCTCACAAAAAACGAGTTAAAAATGGAGCTATAGGGCAGAGCAATTCACAAACTGGCAGAGTAATAAAGGACAACTATCATCCAAAAATCTGTTGAGGAAGGGCATCAAGGTGGACTTGAAAGTGAGGCAGAATAGCAGGAAACAGATTTCAAGAGGTACGTTGGAATCGCCTTTAAAGCATAGGAAGAGGGGCATAACTTCGACAATGATGCACTTGGCCAAAAAGGGCGTATGCGTTTTCTCCTGAGTATATTCAGGAGAAAACACATACGCCCTTTTTGGCCAAGCAAGCAAGCGGGCAATGCAAGTCTGCACTACAAAGAAGTATCACTTCCCACCGGTCAAAAGGGACATCCACAAAAAGGGTAAAAACAAGAAATTCAAGACAGGCCCTTGAGAACAGGGAGCCTTATTATGCTGATGTGCGGGATGTAAACTGCCAACTGCCTCCCTGGAGGAGTGCATTGTGTTCCCCCAAAAAAGTAAACAACAGAGCTACAGAGCCAAGGACACTTCCAGTCTAGGGAATATACCTTGGGAGAACTGAAAATCAATAAGACAGAGCCACCCCACAATTTAGGGCTCCACTGCTTACACGAACCTCAACATGGGTACACCTTAAATATCCCAGGAAATATAAAAATGGTTCAAAACATTGTGGTACTTAGGTACGATGGAATATCCCTCAGCCATGAAATCAATGTCATAAGACCAGTAGCAGCAAAATGAGTGGATTCAGGTATGATGATTCTAAGTGAAATATGTCACACAGAAAAAGAAATGTATCATAAGATATCAATTATGAAGATCCTGTAAACAAGGCTACACATGAACTGAGTTAGGAAAGAGAACAGAGTCTCACATTTAGAAAACACTCTTATGCCTGCTTAAGGGGGAAGGAGAGGTGGGGTGATGCATAGAAAAAGAAACTTATCATAAGATATCATTTATGAAGATCCTGTAAACCTGGCTAAACATGAAATGAGTTAGGAAAGAGAACAGAGTCTCACATTTAGAAAACACTCTTATTCCTGCTTAAGGGGGAAGGAGAGGTGGGGTGATGCATAAAACCAGAGTTTGATATAAGAATAGGTACCATTCCAAAAACCAACTATGGAATAGACAAGACCTACCTATACCTTCCTCAGTGAAAGGGACTCAAAACCCCATATTTCCCGCAGAGGAATATATCTGACTAATAAGAATCTTAAAACAAATGTATTGATATGTCTCCTAAGGGAATCAAGTGTGTCTAGACTGGCATAAACATGGCAGCGAGAATCAGCTCAAACCCACTATAAAAAGGAATTTCAAAAACAAAACTAAAAAACAGGGAAATTCTTTATATTTCCTTGAGGGTCTCTGATTAAACGTGGAATGACCCTGTCTACAATGACTGCTGGATGTGGCATAATGCTGGATACTTGGGACTGAGAGGATTGGTGAGATTGGGTGAGCAAATGCAGACCCTTTAATGCAATAATGCATGGCACCCATTCCAATGGTCCCTAATCTCCAGGTTAAAGGGAATATTACTACAGCTATAACATGTACGGGAAACCCAGAGAATAGCCCCTATGTGAATACGAAAAGTTTCTAAAACTCAACGAATAGACCCTATCCTGTTGCTCCAGTTTGACTTTGCAACTGCTTTACTATCAATCTCCCAACTTGGAGAGACAGCCCCTTTACCCTCCTGGTTCTCACAGGTTGCTAATTTGGCAGAGGATGAAAGGGAAGAGGGAGAACCAATGAGAGAGTAGCTGTTAGGCATTTGGACGGGCTTATGTCACTCTAATTTCCCGGCTGGAAGAAGAATTAACCAAAGTTGCAACCACCCACAGGGAACCAATATAGGTCCTGAACCAAAATATTGGACTTGCATTCAGCTTACAAAAAACGAGTTGAAAAATGGAGCTCAGTGGCAGAGCAATTCACAAACTGGCAGAGTAATAATGGCCAACTATAGTCCAGAAATCTGTTCAGGGAAGGCAACGAATCGGACATGAATGTGAGGCCAAATAGCAGGAAACAGATTTCAAGAGGTACGTTGGAATCGTCTGTAAAGCACAGGAAGAGGGGCACAACTTCGACAATGATGCACTTGGCCAAAAAGGGCCTAGGCATTTTCTCCTGAATATATGCAGGAGAAAACGCATACGCCCTTTTTGGCCAAGCAAGCAAGCAGGCAATGCAAATCTGCACTACAAAGAAGTACCACATCCTACCGGTCAAAAGGGACATCCACAAAATGTGTAAATACCAGAAAGGCAAGACAGGCCCTGGAGAACACGGAGCCTTGTTATGCTGATGGGCGGGATGTAAATTTCCAACTGCCTCTCTGGAGGAGTGCATTGTGTTCCCTAAAACACGTAAACAACAGAGCTACAGAGCCAAGGGCACTTCCAGTCTAGTGAATATACCTTAGGAAAACTGAAAATCAGTACGACAGAGCCACCCACAAATTTAGGGCTGCACTGCTTACAAGAACCTCAACTTGTGTACACCTTAAATATCCCAGGAAATATAAAAATTGTTCAAAAAATTGTGGTACTGACGTACGATGGAATATCCCTCAGACATGAAATCTATGTCATAAGAAGAGTAGCAGCAAAATGAGTGGATTCAGGTACGATGATTCTAAGTGAAATAAGTCACACAGAAAAAGAAGCTTATCATAAGATATCACTTATGAAGATCCTGTAAACTTGGTTAAACATGAACTGAGTTAGGAAAGAGAACAGAGTCTCACATTTAGAAAACACTCTTATGCCTGCTTAAGGGGGAAGGAGAGGTGGGTGATGCATAATACCAGAGTTTGATATGAGCACAGATACCGTTCCAAAAACCAACTATGGAATAGACAAGACCTACCTATACCTTCCTCAGTGAAAGGGACTCAAAACCCCATATTTTCCGCAGAGGAATATATCTGACTAGTAAGAATCTTAAAACCTATGTGTTGATATGTCTCCATAAGGGAATCAAGTGAGTCTAGACTGCCATAAACATGGCAGCAAGAATCAGCTCAAACCCACTATAAAACGTAATGTCAAAAACAAAACAAAAAAACAGGGACATTCTTTGCAATTCCTTCAGCGTCTCTGATGCAACGTGGAATGACCTTGTCTACAATGACAGCTGGATGTGGCATAAGGCTGGACACTTGGGATTGAGAGGATTGGTGAGAATGGTTGAGCAAATGCAGACCCTTTAAAGCAATAATGCATGGCACCCATTCCATGGGTCCCAACTCTCCAGGTTGAAGGGAATATTACTACAGCTATAACATGTACGGGAAACCTAGAGAATGGACCCACTGTGAATACGAAAAGTTTCTAAAACTCAACGAATAGACCCTATCCTGTTGCTCCAGTTTGACTTTGCAACTGCTTTACTATCAATCTCCCAACTTGGAGAGACAGCACCTTTAACTTCTTGGTGCGCTGAGGTTGCCGATTTGGCAAAGGATGAAACGGAAGAGGGAGAACTAATGAGAGAGTAGCTGTTAGGCATTTGGACGGGCTTATGTCACTCTAATTTCCCGGCAGGAAGAAGAATTAACCAAAGTTGCAACCACCCACAGGGAACCAATATAGGTCCTGAACCAAAATATTGCACTTGCATTCAGCTCACAAAAAAACGAGTTGAAAATGGACCTCAGTGGCAGAGCAATTCACAAACTGGCAGAGTAATAAAGGTCAACTATAGTCCAGAAATCTGTTGAGAGAAGGCACCAAATCGCACATGAAATTGAGGCCGAATAGCAGGAAACAGATTTCAAGACGTACGTTGGAATCGTCTGTAAAGCACAGGAAGAGGGGCACAACTTCGACAATGATGCACTTGGCCAAAAAGGGCCTAGGCATTTTCTCCTGAATATATGCAGGAGAAAATGCATACACCCTTTTTGGCCAAGCAAGCAAGCGGGCAATGGAAATCTGCACTACAAAGAAGTATCACTTCCCACCGGTCAAAAGGGACATCCACAAAATGTGTAAATACCAGAAAGGCAAGAGAGGCCCTGGAGAACAGGGAGCTTTGTTATGCTGATGGGCGGGATGTAAATTGCCAACTGCCTCTCTGGAGGAGTGCACTGTGTTCCCTAAAAAAAGTAAACAACAGAGCTAAAAAGCCAAGGGCACTTCCAGTCTAGGGAATATACCTCGGGGAAACTGAAAATAAATAAGACAGAGCCACCCCCAAATTTAGGGCTGCACTGCTTACAAGAACATCAACTTGGGTACACCTTAAATGTCCAAGGAAAGATAAAAATGGTTCAAAAAATTGTGGTACTGACGTACGATGGAATATCCCTCAGCCATGAAATCAATGTCATAAGACCAGTAGCAGCAAAATGAGTGGATTCAGGTACGATGATTCTAAGTGAAATAAGTCACACAGAAAAAGAAACTTATCATAAGATATCACTTATGAAGATCCTGTAAACATGGCTACACATGAACTGAGTTAGGAAAGAGAAGAGAGTTTGACATTTAGAAAACATACTTATGCCTGCTTAAGGGGGAAGGAGAGGTGGGGTGATACATTAAAGCAGATTTTGATATTAGTTCAGGTACTGTTCCAAAAGCCAAATACGGAATAGACAAGAACTACACCTTCCACAGTGAAAGGGACTCAACTCCCCATATTCCAATCAGAGGTATATATCTTACTAGAAAGAATCTTCAAACCTATGTATTGATATGTCCCCGTAATGGAATCAAGTGTGTCTAGACTGGCATAAACATGGCAGTGAGAATCAGCTCAAACCCACTATAAAATGGAATTTCAAAAACAAAACAAAAAACAGGGAAATTCTTTTCAATTCCTTCAGGGTTTCTGATGAAACCTGGAATGACGCTATCTACAACGACAGCTGGATGTGGCATAAGGCTGGACACATGGGACTGAGAGGATTGTTTAGATTGGGTGAGCACATGCAGACCCTTTAAAGCAATAATGCATGGCACCCATTCCATGGGTCCCAACTCTCCAGGGTGAAGGGAATATTACTACAGCTATAACATGTATGGGAAACCTAGAGAATGGACACACTGTGAATACGAAAGGTCTCTAAAACTCAACAAATAGTCCCTCTCCTGCTGCTCTGGTTTGACTTTCCAACTGCTTTACTATCAATCTCCCAACTTGGAGAGACAGACCCTTTAACCTCCTGTTTCACACAGGTTACCAATTTGGCAGAGGATGAAATGGAAGAGTGAGAACCAATGAGAGAGTAGCTGTTAGGCATTTGGACGGGCACATGTCACTCTTGTTTCCCGGGAGGAAGAAGAATTAACCAAAGTCTCAGACACCCACCGGGTACCAGTATAGGTCCTGAACCAAAATATTGCACTTGCGTTTAGCTCACAAAAACGAGTAAAATAATGGAGCTCTGGGGCACAGCAATTCACAAACAGGCAGAGTAATAAAGGACAACTATCGTCCAAAAATCTGTTGAGGGAAGGCATCGAGGCGGAATTGAAAGCGAGGCAGAATAGAAGGAAACAGATTTCAAAAAGCACGTTGGAATCGTCTGTAAAGCACAGGAAGAGGGGCACAACTTCGACAATGATGCACTTGGCCAAAAAGGGCGTATGCATTTTCTCCTGAATATATACAGGAGAAAACGCATACGCCCTTCTTTGCCAAGCAAGCAAGCGGGCAATGCAAATCTGCACTACAAAGAAGTATCACTTCCCACCGGTCAAAAGGGACATCCACAAAATGTGTAAAAACCAGAAAGGCAAGACAGGGCCTGGAGAACAGGGAACTTTGTTATGCTTATGGGCGGGATGTAAACTGCCAACTGCCTCACTGGAGGAGTGCATTGTGTTCCCTAAAACAAGTAAACAACAGAGCTAGAGAGCCAAGGGCACTTCCAGTCTAGGGAATATACCTTGGGAAAACTGAAAATCAATAAGACAGAGCCACCCCCAAATTTAGGGCTGCACTGCTAACAACGACCTCAACTAGGGTACACCTTAAATATCCCAGGAAGGATAAAATTGTTTCAAAAAATTGTGGTACTTACGTACGATGGAATATCCCTCAGCCATGAAATCCATGTCATAAGACCAGTAGCAGCAAAATGAGTGGATTCAGGTATGATGATTCTAAGTGCAATAAGTCACACAGAAAAAGAAGCTTATCATAAGATATCACTTATGAAGATCCTGTAAACATGGCTACACATGAACTGAGTTAGGAAAGAGAACAGAGTCTCACATTTAGAAAACACTCTTATGTCTGCTTAAGGGGGAAGGAGAGGTGGGGTGATGCATAAAATCAGAGATAGATATAAGCACATGTACCATTCCCAAATCTAACTATGGAAGAGACAAGACTTACCTATACCTTCCTCAGTGAAAGGGACTGAAAACCCCATATTTCCCGCAGAGGAATATATCTGACTAGTAAGAATCTTAAAATCTATGTATTGATATGTCTTCATAAGGGAATCAAGTGTTTCTAGACTGGCATAATCAAGGTAGCGAGAATCAGCTCAAACCCACTATAAAACGGAATTTCAAAAACCAAACAAATAAACAGGGAAATTCTTTAAATTTCCTTCAGGGTCTCTGATGAAACTTGCAATGACACTATCTACAACTACAGCTGGATGTGGCATAAGGCTGGACACATGGGACTGAGAGGATTGGTGAGATTGGGTGAGCAAATGTAGACCCTTTAAAGCAATAATGCATGGCACCCATTCCATGGTTCCCAAATCTCCAGGTTGAAGGGAATATTACTATAGCTATAACATGTATGGGAAACCTAGAGAATGGACACACTGTGAATATGAAAGGTTTCTAAAAATCAACAAATAGTCCCTCTCCATGTGCTACAGTTTGACTTTCCAACTGCATTACTATCAAGCTCCCAACTTGGAGAGACAGCCCCTTTAACCTCCTGGATCGAACATGTTGCCAATTTGGCAAAGGATGAAAGGGAAGTGGGAGAACCAATGAGAGAGTAGCTGTTATGCATTTGGACGGGCACATGTCACTCTTATTTCCCAGGAGGAAGAAGAATTAACCAAAGTCTCAGCCACCCACCGAAAACCAGTATAGGTTCTGAACCAAAATATTGGACTTGCGTTCAGCTCACAAAAAACGAGTTAAAAAATGGAGCTCAGGGGCACATCAATTCACAAACTGGCAGAGTAATAAAGGGCAACTATCGTCCAAAAATCTGTTGAGGGATGGCAACGATGCGGACTTGAAAGCGAGGCAGAATAGCAGGAAGCAGATTTCAAGAGGTACGTTGGAATTGCCTTTAAAGCACATGAAGAGGGGCACAACTTCGACTATGATGCACTTGGCCAAAAAGAGCGTATGCGTTCAGGAGGAAACGCAACGCCCTTTTTGGCCAAGCAAGCAAGCAGGCTATGCAAATCTGCACTACAAAGTAGTTTCACTTCCGACCCAACAAAAGGCACATCCGCAAAATGGCTAAAAATCAGAAAGGCAAGACAGGCCCTGGAGAACTGGGAGCCTTGTTATGCTGATGGGCGGGATGTAAATTGCCAACTGCCACTCTGGATGAGTGCATTGTGTTCCATAAAACAAGTAAACTACAGAGCTACAGAGCCAAGGGCACTTCCAGTCTAGGGAATATACCTTTGGAAAACTGTAAATCAGTACGACAGAGCCACCCCATATTTAGGGCTGCACTGCTAACAAGAACCTCAACTTGGGTACACCTTAAGTATCCCACTAAAGATAAATATGGTTCAAAAAGTTGTGGTACTTTTGTACGATGGAATTTCCCTCAGCCATGAAATCAATGTCATAAGACCTGTAGCAGCAAAATGAGTGGATTCAGGTACGATGATTCTAAGTGAAATTAGTCACACAGAAAAAGAAACTTATCATAAGATATCACTTATGAAGGTCCTGTAAACATGGCTACACATGAACGGAGTTAGGAAAGATTACAGAGTAACTAATCTTATCATAAGGTATCACTTATAGCGGGAATGTACACATGACTACACATGAACTGAATGACAAACACAACAGATTCACACATTTAGAAAACATCTTCTGCCTTCTTAATGGGAAAGCCGATGTGGGGTGATGCATAAAACCACAGTTTTAAATTAGCACAGATACCATTATATAAACCATGTGTCTAATAGACAACACCTACTCCTGGCACAATGAACTGGACTCAACACCCCCTATTCATTGCAGAGGAATATGTCTGACTCTAAGTATTTTAAAACATATGTATTCTCATGTCTCCATAAAGGAATCATGTGAATGTATAAATGCATGAACACAGCACTGAAATTCAGTTAAACCCACTTATAAAAATAAATTTCAGAAGCAAAATGCAAAAACAGATAGAAAGTTTTAAAACTACGTTCAGGGCCTGTGATGCAAGCTAGATTGACCACCTTTACACCCCCAGCTGGATGAGACATAAGACTGGACACTTGGGGCTGACAAGATTGCTGAGGTTGTGTGAACAAAAGAACACCACTTAGAGAAATACTGTGTGCTATCCATTCTAGTGGTCCCAACTCTCCAGGTTTAAGGGAATCTTCCTCCAGTTAAAACATGCATGGGGGGCTTCCCTGGTGGCACAGTGGTTGAGAGTCCACCTGGCGATGCAGGGGACACGGGTTCGTGCCCCGGTCCGGGAAGATCCCACATGCCGCGGAGCGGCTGGGCCCGTGAGCGATGGTCGCTGAGCCTGTACGTCTGGAGCCTGTGCTCCACAAAGTGAGAGGCCCGCGTACAGCAAAAAAAAAAAAAAAAAAAAAAAAACATGCATGGGAAACCCAGTGGATGGTACACTGTGTAATTGGGAAAGTTTTCTATAAGGTACCTCATTTTTCCTTTTGTCATGCTCGGCTTCGCCATTCCAGCTGCATTACTCAAAATCTCCCCACTTGGAGTGTCAGCACCTTTACCCTCCCGTTATGCACAGTTTGCAAATTGTGCAGAGGATGAACAGGAAGAGGGGAAATAAATGAGAGATTAGCTGTAGGTGTTTGGATGGGCACATGTCACTCTAGTTTCCCATCAGGAAGAAGAATTAACCAAAGGCTCAGCCTGAAGCCCCAGAACCAGACTAGGGCCTAAAGCCATCCTGCGGTATTGCAGCCAGCTCACAAAGAGGCGAGTTGAAAAATGGAAATCAGGGGCACAGCAATTCACAAACTTGCAGAGTTATAAAGGACAACTATCATCCAGAAATATATTGAGGAAAGGCAGTGAAGAGGATTTGAATGCAAGGCAGAATAGAAGGAAACAGATTTCAAGAGGTAGATTGGAGTCGTCTTTAAAGCACATGAAAAGCGACATAATTTCGACAATGTTGCCCTTGGCTGAAAAGGGAGTATGTGTATTTTCTTGAATATATTCGGGAAAAAATGCATATGCCCTTTTTGGCCAAGCAAGACCTCAGGCATTGCAAATCCACACTACAGAGAAGTGTCCCTTACCTCCAGTCCAAAGGGCCATCCACAAATAGTGTAAAAACCACAAAAGCAGGACAGGCCATGGAGAAAAGGGAGCCTGGTTACGCCGATGGACAGCATGTAAATTGCAAACAGACTCTCTGGAGAACTGTATGTTGTTTTCTAAAACAGAGCTACAGAGCATAGCACACTTCCACTCATGGGCGAGTATTTTGAGAAAACTAAAAATCCACCACACACAGACAGCCCAAAGTTTAGGGCTGCTCTGTTTACAAGAACCTCGACTTCGGTACACTTTATATATCCCAGGAAAGGAAAAAAAAAATGGATATAGATGTTGTGGTACTTATATACAATGGAATGTCACTCAGACATAAAATCAATGTCATAAGGCCAATAGCAGCATAATGAGTGGCTTTAGGTACGATGATGCTAAGTGAAATGAGCCACAAAGAAAAAGAAACTTATTGTAATATATCACTTATAGAGGAAATGTAAACATGGCTACACATGAACTGAATTTCAAAAGAGAACAGAGTTACACATTTAGAAAACACACTTATGCCTCCCTAAGGGTAAAGGTGACATGGGGTGATGTGTAAAAGCAGAGTTTGAAATGAGCACAGATCCCATTCCATATACCAAATATGTAATAGACAAGACCTACTCCTTTCTCAATAAACTGGACACACAACACCCTATTCACTGAAGAGGAATATATCTGACTGGTAATAACCTTGAAACTTATGTATTTATATGTCTCCATAATGGAATCAAGTGTATGTAGATTGGCATAAACACAGATCAATGGAACAGGACAGAAAGCCCAGAGATAAACCTACATACCTATGGCTATCTCATCTATGACAAAGGAGCTAAGGATATACAATGGAGAAAAGACAGTCTCTTCAGTAATTGGTGCTGGAAAAACTGGACCCTTACACATAAAGGAATGAAATTAGAACACTCCATAACACCATACACAAAAATAAACTCTAAATTGATTAGAGATCTAAATATAAGACCAGACACTATAAAACACTTAGAGGAAACCATAGGCAGAACACTCTACGACATAAATCACAGCAAGGTCCTTTTGGACCCACCTCCTAGAGAAATGGAAATAAAAACAGAAATCAACAAATGGGACCTAATGAAACTTAAAAGCTTTTACACAGTAGAGGAAAACATAAACAAGATGCAAAAACAACCCTCAGAATGGGAGAAAATATTTTCAAATGAAGCAATTGACAAAGGATTAATCTCCAAACTTTACAAGCACCTCATGTAGCTCAATATCACAAAAACAAACAACCCAATCCAAAAACGGGCAGAAGACTTAATAGACATTTCTCCAAAGAAGATATACAGATTACCAAGAAACACATGAAAGGATGCTGAACATCACTAATCATTAGAGAAATGCAAATAAAAACTACCGTGAGGTATCACCTCACAGCAATCAGAGTGGCACTCATCAAAAAAATCTACAAAACAATAAATGCTGGAGAGGTCTTTATTGGAGAAAAGGGAACACACTTGCACTGTGGGTGAGAATATAAATTGATATGGGCACTAAGGAGAACAGTACGGAGGTTCCTTTAAATAACTAACAATAGAAGTAACATAGGACACAACAATCCAACTACTGGGCATTTGCCTTGCGAAAACCATAATTCAAAAAGAGTTATGTACAAAAATGTTCATTGCAGCTCTATTTGCATTAGCCAGGACATGGAAGCAACCTAAGTGTCCATCGACAGATGAATGGATAAAGAACATCTGGCACATATATACAATCAAATATTACTCAACCATAAAAAGAAGCAAAACTGAGTTATCTGTACTGAGGTGGATGGACTTAGAATCTGTCCTACACAGTGAAGTAAGTCAGAAAGGGAAAAACAAATACTGAATGTTAACAGAGATATATGGAATCTAATGAATAAAAAAAAAAGATTTTGAAGAACCTAGTGGCAGGACAGGATGAAGGACACAGACATAGAGAAAGGACTTGAGGACACTGGAAGGGGGATGGGTAAGCTGGGACGAAGTAAGAGAGTGGCATGGACATAAATACATTACCAAATGTAACACCGATAGCTACTGAGAATCAGCCACATAGAACAGGGAGATCAGCTCGGTGCTTTGTGACCACATAAAGGAGTGGGATATGGAGTGAGGGAGGGAGATGCAAGATGGAGGGGATCTGGTGATATTTGTATATGTATAGCTGATTCACTTTGTTATACAGCAGAAACGAACACTCAATTGTAAAGCAATTATACTCCAATAAACGTGTAAAAGGAAAAAAAAAAAAAGAAAGCCCAAGGATCAACCTACACACCTATGGTCAACTAATCTATGACAAAGGAGGCAAGACTATACAATGGAGATAAGACAGTCTCTTCCATCATTGGTGCTGGGAAATATGGAGAGCTACATGTAAAAGAATGAAATTAGAACACTCCCCAACACCATACATAAAAATATATTCAAAATGGATTAGAGACCTTAATGTAAGACCGGACAGTATAAAACTCTGACAGGAAAACTTACGAAGGATACTCTGACGTAAATCACAGAAAGATCTTTTTTGATCCACCTCCTATAGCAATGAAATTAAAAAGAAATATAAACAGATGGGACCTAATGAAACGTAAAACCTATTGCAAAGCAAAGGAAACTACAAACAAGAAGAAAAGACAACCCTCAGAATGGCAGAAAATATTTGCAAACGAATCAATGGACAAATGATTAATCTCCAATATATATAAACAGCTCATGCAGCTCAATATTAATAAAACAAACAACCCAATACAAAAATGGAAGATCTAAATAGACATTACTTCCAAGAAGACATAGAGATGGCCAGTACGCACATGAAAATCTGCTCAACATCACTAATTATTAGAGAAATGGAAATCGAAACTACAATGAGGTATCACGTCACACCTGTTAGAATGGGCATCATCAGAAAATCTACAAACAACAAATGCTGGAGAGGGTGTGGAGAAAAGGAACCTTCTTCCACTATTGTTAGGAATGTAAATCGATACAGTCTCTATGGAGAACAGTATGGAGGTTCCTTAAACAACTAAAAATAGAATTACCATATAATCCAGCAATCCCACTACTGGGCATATACCCAGAGAAAACCATAAATCAAAAAGACACATTCACCACAATGTTCATTGCAGCACTATTTACAATAGACAGGTAATGAAAGCAACCTAAGTGCCCACAGACAGACGAATGGATAAAGACGTGGTACATATATACAACGGAATATTACTCAGCCATACATAGGAATGAAATTGGGTCATTTGTAGAGACCTTGATGGATCTAGAGACTGTCATACGGAGTGAAGTAAGTCAGAAAGAGAAAAACAAATATTGTATATTAATGCATATATGTGGAACCTAGAAAAATGGTACAGATGAACCAGTTTGCAGGGCAGAGATAGAGACAGATGTAGAGAACAAACATATGGACACCAAGGAGGGAACGTCATGTGAGGGTGGTGGTGGGATGAATTGGGAGACTGGGATTCACATGTGCACACTTATATGTATAAAATAGATATCCAATAAGAACCTGCTGTATAAAAGAAATAAATTTAAAAAAATTAAAAATAAATAAATAACATTTAATAAAATAAAACAGAAAAAAAGTTTTTCCCTTCACATAGACGTCTTTATATTAATGCATTATTTCCATGTTTATATCTCCAAATTAAAAAAAAAAAGAGGAATAAATAAATTATAACTTGAACCAGAAAGAAAAAAAGGAAAATAAAACAGAACTCACCTGTTATACAGAGGAAAATCGTATCAGGGCACTTGCTCCAGTGGTAAAAAATTCTTATGTTGGTCAGAGGTGGGAAATCGTCTCCCATGCACTCAGCAGCGCTGCCCCCTACAAGGAGCATCCTCATTGCAAAGCTGGGGGACTGTGTCGAGGCGTCTGTGAGTAAATGTGAGCTGAGCCCCACTCCTGCTGCAGCTGAACTCTTCCCACTCTTTCCAGGTAAAACACCTGAATATGTACAAGTACTTGCAAGCCTAGAGGAAGGGCTGTGGAGCCACACCAGCGACAGCACGCAGGCCGACTTGGTGCCTGAAGGCCAGCCAGGATGGTCTTGGCCCCAGATGCTCTTTTGGAAGCTTTCCATTTCCCTGCCTGAGATACCCCTCCTGCCATGGCCCCCACTGCTTTTTTACTTCCTCACCTCTGCCTGGGGAGAAATTCCAGCGGCAGGTATGGGTGACACATCCTTTTCTTTAGCAGGTGGCAGCCTGGCAACTCCTGCAGAAAGTCCAGCAGAGCCCCACTCATACTGGGCCACCCACAAAGCCACGGCCCCTCACTCCCTACCACCACCCCAGCCCCGACACTGATGATGGGGCAGAGAATATGGTGTCAGGCACAGCTACAGGGGCTCTTGTTGACTGGAGAGGTGTTTATATTGACCTCAACCCAGGCACACCTTGGGGGGGGGCTGGCAGGCCGTGTCAGGTTGCCCAAATCAGCCAATCCTCACCCCTCAGGGGCTCACAGTTGGAGAAAATGAACCTTGCTAAACGGGCCAGTCCCAATGAACAGGTGTGGGCTCTTGAGAGTCAGGATAGACAAGGGGCTGCAGCTGCGGCTTGTTTTCTTATCATTTTATCTGGTCCATGAGTGGAAAACAACTTCAAGAAGACCCTATCCTAATGAGAGGAACCCAGGAGTCAGGGAGAGGAGTGATGGTGGGTGGAGACAGAGGCCTGGTGCCCTGGCTGCAGTGGAAGTGTCTGGAAGACCAGGCAGAGAGAGGCTGCACAGAGTGATAGCCAGGGTCACAGACCTGTCAGAGCTGCTGTTTGTTAGTTCAAGTCATGCTCTGAGGTGTTCTGTGTCAGCTGTGAGCGTCAGGTGAGCTGGGGGTTCTCTGCAAGGTGGGCTATGTGCACAGTTCCTGTGTGTCCAGCCCTGCTGGGGTACCTGCTCAGGGGAGCTCCGTATCCTGGGAAGGGCCTGACTATGAGAGCCCCATGGGCTGCTGGGTAGCTGCACAGGTGAGCTCCATAATTGGGAGGGACTTGACCACGAGAGCCCCGTGGGCTGTGGGGTGGTGGGTGCAGCCCTGGTGAGCTCCATATCCTGGGATTGGCCTGACCACGAGAGCCCAATGGGCTGCTGTAGGCCTGGTAAAGGATATCAGGACAGTCAGTGAAGCCACCGAGGATATACATCCAGTAGCTCCTATTTCCTACACCCTGCTGCTCATTCTACCATCCACCAGGCCATGGCATTCTGTATTACACTTCAATGATGCCTTCTTCTGTATTCCATTCATCTCAGAGTCACAAGAATTTTTGGCTTGTGAGTGGCAGGACACAACATGCAACACAAGCAATAATGCTGGGCCGTCCTGCCCCAATGGTACACAAATCCCCACACCATCATTGGGGAAATGTCCTCTAAAGACCTAAAAGTTCTACCTCTGTAAAAGGGAACCCTTCTTCAATATGCTGATGACATTCTGATCACCAGGCCTACTAAAGAAGCCTCTGATCTACCTAGCCAAGAAAGGATAGAAGGTGTCCAAGAAAAAAGCTCAAATATCCCAGGCTAAGGTGACATGCCTGGGCTTCATTCTCACAGATATCCGGAGAAACGCATCCCAGGATAGGGAAGAAGCCATTTGCAGCCTTACCTCTTCTAAAACTAGAAGACAGCTTAGGGGTTCGTGGGGAGGCCAAGGTTTTCTGCATCTGGATCCCTAACTACAGTCTAATAGCTGGGCCTCTACATGAAACACTGACACAAAAAGATGATGATCCTTTTGAATAGAATCCAGAAGCAGCCTTCAAGAATGGAAAGAGCAGTCAATTCAGATCCTTGCCCAGGAACTCCCTAATTTAGCTAAGCCCTTTGACCTTTACATACCCGGTCAAAGGTTAATCGCCCTTGGAGCCTTAGTGCAAAAACTGGGACCACTTGAAATGGAGCAACACAAGAATGCCCTTCAGGTATGATAAACTATGGTCCCCAAGGGCTTTGCCCACTGACTCATCAGTCCAGGATATTGGGGTATCTAAAAAGCAAGAAATCAGCAGCCCACAAGGCCAGCTCCCTCCTAAGGGAAAATGACCCCACGTGTTGATCCTAACCACCCATCATGCCCTGAAGTTGCAGGGGTCGCTCTGTGGACACACTGACCTCGAGTGAGGAGGCCCTCCAACTCCAACCTCTAGAGAGACAAACGGGGGCAATGGGCCCCCAAGATGACTCATGTGACCATCACTTGACCTGGAGTTTCTCTCAGAAAACAACAAGACTGTGCCCTGAAAGAGCAGACTACTGCTTGCAGGACTTACTGCACCCAGAGGGGAGCTAATAAGCTTGGCGGGGGAAACGTATATCACACTTTCACCATAGAAAACCCTACAGACACCGCGGTGATGGTGGCCAATATGACCAGCTGGACTGCTGGCTACTTCTAAAGGCCGTTGACTCAGTGGACGTCATGGTCCTGGATCACCACTGACCCTGGACTGTCTGGGAGTTGCACGGGCAGGGCTCTGACACATGGTGCTCTTTGTACATTAATTCAGGGACATAATTAAAGAAAGCACACACTACTGGTCAGAGCATCTAGGCTGGCAAAAACCATCAGCCTAAGGTCGCCAAACAAATGTGGGGTGGGGTGAAACCTGCCACCACAGCATCTATGTGCATCTCTTTCCTGGACCCTTAAAGGTCATTAGAATCTATAACACTTCCAATGCTGGTGCTCAGGCGGACGAGAAGTGAGGCAGGAGGCCTTGGGATAATCAACCTCACCTGGAGGCTTGTGTGGAGACGTTTTGCCCCTCCCCCAGTTATCAGGGCTCCCACCACAGCATGAAGCAGTTACAAAAGAGGGGTCTGCACCCTCAACACCCCAAGAATGAGGAACGGAACAAAAAGCAGAGGAGGTGTTCGTCTCCGGCAACGTTCATTAAAAATTCCTGGGAGATAAAAAGAGAATCTGGGCAATGAAATAAAGTCTAACATGTTTTTCCTTTGTGCTTTGTCTAATTCACGTGCTCCTAGGGTTCCACATGCAGAGGTCCCACACCCGGCACTTCAGACCCGATTTCCTAGTGCAGAATGGCTGGGTCGACACCTCAGCTAGCGGGGTCCCATGCAGACTCCGAGGCTTAGTGCCTGAGCTGCAGCCAAACAAGCCCTCGAGAGCTCCATCCACTCCCTCCCACTGACGCTGCCGGTATCCCTACACAGCTGTAGAGCCCACAGCCCATGGGGGCGTGCACGCTTTCACCTCTCCATTCTGTTTTCAAAATAATGTTTCCTTTGCTTCTGAAGCAAACTCAGTCTTGATCTGTTGGCTCCAATGACACTGGGCATGGGGACTCCTGTTGGGGTCCACTCTGGAGGATCAGTAACAGAAATTGAGAACATTGTAACCTAATAAACAGATGTGTGAGCCAAACTGTAGTTAACATAGAGCAGTGTATAATGCTCGGGTTATATAAGATGTTTCTAAGACTTAC
Organism: Mesoplodon mirus; assembly: GCF_964341445.2. NCBI lineage: Eukaryota > Metazoa > Chordata > Mammalia > Artiodactyla > Ziphiidae > Mesoplodon > Mesoplodon mirus. The sequence continues at coordinate 163,334 of NW_028295166.1, read as the reverse complement.
CTTTGATATTTCCATCACTTTACTATAAGCAAGTTCAGTGAAGACGTCTGTCTTATTTGTCAGGTCAATATTAGAGAAATGAAGTGATTTATGTCCATGGATGTACATCGAATACTCTTGGCTGAAATTTCAATCTTGTTTTGAATGCTTTTCCATTGAAAAGGATACATCTCTTTCAGCTCCCCCATTTCTGAGAAGTATAAAATCTTATAATTTATTATTACCAAAGGGGAAAGGTAGGAGAAGGGATAAATTAACAGTTTGGGATTAACACATACACACTGCTATGTATAAAATAGATCATCAACAAGGAACTACTGTATAGCATAGGGAACTACACTGAATATTTTGCAGTAACCTATAAGGGGAAATAATCTGAAAAATAATCGATCTTTTTATTGACATCATCTATCAATGACAGATAAAATGTAACCTAAGCAAGGCCGATGGTGAGCGCTTCTGACCCTGAAGATTTCAATCATCTAAAGCTTGGGCTCGGCCTATTTCCCAAGGCCCTTAATGGACATACGTGTAGCCATAGCTTAAAAATTCCCCAGTTTGGGGTTCGGGGAGGCACTGATTTGGAAAAATCCCTGGTGTTCTCCTTCCATGCACGGGACCCTTCCTACAGCTAAAACATGCCTGTCACACCTAGAGGATGGTGCACCGTTTGATCGGAAAGAGTTTGGAAAAGGCACCTCATCTCCTCATCGCCTGGTACAGGGGTTCACCCCTCCAGCATCTTTCCTGACAATCTCCTCACTTGGGGATATCAGCACCGTCAACATCCTGTTGCACACAGTTTGGAATTTGTCCAGAGGATGAAGCGGAAGGATGAGAAAAATTTAGAGACAGGTCTTAGGTGTTTGGACAGGCACATGCCACTCTAATTTCCAATCCGTAAGACAAATACATCAAAGGCTAGAATTGCCCACGGAAACAGAATAGGGCTAGAGGAAATCCCGCTGGTTTGTGTCCAGTTTCCAAAAACACAAGTTGAAAAATGGAACTCAGGGGCACTAAAATTCATGAAACTGCAGAACTGAAAATATCTATCATCGACAAATGTCTTGAGGTAAGTCACAGAAAAGGACTTGTAAGCAAGGGAGAGTGGCAGGAAACAGATTTGAAGAGGTAGAAAGGACTCCCCATTAAAGCACAAGAAAAGGGGCTGAACATCCCCAATGATGCAGTTGGCCCAAAAGGGCGTATGCATTTTTTCTGAATATATTCAAGTAAAGGCCATACACACTTTTTATCCAACCAAACAGGTGGGCACTGGAAATCAATACTACAAAATGTATCACTTCACATCAGTCAGAAGGGCCATCCACAAAAAGTGTATACACCACAAATGCAGGACAGGGCGAGGAAAAAAGGGAGCCCTGTGAGGCTGATAGTGGAAATGTAATTTGCCAACGGCCACTCTGGAGAACTGTATTGTGTTTGCTAAAACATCTGAAAGATGAGCTACAGAGAATAAGGCACTTGCACTAATGGGCGTATACCTTGGGAAAAACAAAAAATCAACAGAAAACAGGCACCCCAACGTTTACCTCCTCTCTGTTAAAAAGGGCCTCCACTTGGATATAACCTAAATGTCCCTGGAAGGATAAAATGGATAAAAGAGATGGGGTGCTTATGTAGAGTGGAATATTACTCATCCCGAAATAAATGAAATAAGGCCAGTTGTAACAACTCTGGAGGAGTTACATACGATCATTCTAAGTGACATATGCCAGAAAGGAAAAGACACATATCATAAGATGTCACTTAAAGGTGGAATCAAACATGGCTACACCTGAAATAAACTACAAAACAGAAACATAGTCAAATATGTAGAAAATAGACATAAGGCTGCTTAATGGGAAAGGTGGAGAATGGTGAGGTATTATCCAGGAGGTTGAAATTAGCAAAGATACCATTCCAAGTACCGAATTGAATAACTGGCAAGGCCTACACGGTACCTCAAAGAACTGCACTCAGCCCACTCAAGTCACTGGAAAATAATACATATGACTCGTAAGCATCTGAAAAAGAATGTATTGTTGTCTCACAGTACATGAATCAAGTGGATGTACAGCAGCAAAAAACAGAGCTTTAAAAATCAGCTGTAACCTATATAAAAATAAATTTAAATATATTTATAAATACAGTGAGACAGACAAAAATAATTACAACTTTTATTGAAGGGCTACGATGTAAAATGGATTGAACACATGTAGACCCACAGCAGGATGATATATAAGGCTGGAAGCTATGCAGGCTAAGAGATGTTAGAGAGGCTGGGTGAGGAAATGCAGACCTTTTAAAGTAATACTGCCTGGTACCCATACCATGGGTCCCAAATCGGCAGGTTCAAGGGAATCTTCTGACAGCGAAAACATGCCTGCGAAACCGAGATGAATGTACACCGTGTGCTCAGGAAAGGTGTCTAAAATGCACCTCATTTTTGATCTCCTGGTGCTGGGGTTCGCCATTCCAGCCACATTATTAACAACCTCCCCTCTTGCAGAATCAGCACCTTTAACCTCCTGTTTCACACAGTTTGCAATTTGTGCAGAGGATAAATGGGAAGGGGGGAACCAATGAGAGATTAGCTGTAGGAGTTTTGACAGGCACATGTCACTCTAATTTCCCATTAGGAAGAAGAATTAACCAAAGGCTCATCCTGCCTCCTCAGAACCAGTATAGGGCCAGAAGTAATCCAATGGTTTGGCGGTGAGCTCACAATAAAAGCGAGTTGCAAAATGGAGCTCAGGAGCAGACAATTCAAAGACCTGCAAAGATATAAATGATAACCAACGTCCAAAAATATATTCAGGTAAGGCAACGAAGAGGATCTGAATGAGAGGCAGAATTGCAGGAAACAGATTTCAAAAGGTAGATTGTACTCACATTTAAAGCATATGAAAAGCAGCAGAATTTCTCAAATGATGCATTTGGGCAAAAGGGTGTATGCGTTTTTTTCGTGAATATCTTCAGGAAAAAAAAACACATACAGAGTTTTTGGCCAACCAAGCAAGAGGGAAATGCAAATCCGCACAACAAAGAAGTCTCAATGTCCAATGCTTAGAAAGGCCATCCAAAAAATGTGTACAAACCAGAAATGCTGGAGAGGCCATGGAGAACAGGGATCCTAGTCACGCTGATGGGTGGGGTATAAATATCCAAGAGCTACTCTGAAGAAGTGTATGCTGTTTCCTAAAACATTTAAATACAAAGCCCCTGAGCAAACGGGACTTCAACTCATGGGTATATAACTTGGGAAGACTAAATATCGACAAGACACATGCACCCCAACGTTTAGGGCTGCTCTGCATAAAAGAACCTCAACTTCGGTACACCTAAAATATCCCAGGAAAAAGAGAAATGCATAAAGAACTTGTGGTAATTTTGTACAATGGAATATCACTCAGACGTGAAATCAATGTCATAAGGCCAGTAGCAGCATAATGAGAGGATTTAGGTATGATGATTCTAAGGGAAATTAGTCACACAGAAAAAGAATCTTATCATAAGTTATCACTTACAGAGGGAATGTCAACATCACAACACATGAACTGAATTAGGAAAGAGAGCAGGGTCTCACATTTAGAAAACACTCTTATGCCTCCTTAAGGGGAAAGGAGAGGTGGGGTGATGCATAAAACCAGAGTTTGATATTATCACAGGTACCATTCCATAAACCAAATACAGAATAGAAAAGACCTACACCTTCCTCAGTGAACGGGACTCAAAACCCCTATTCCCCACAGAGGAATATATCTGATTAGTAAGAATCTTAAAACCTATGTATTGACATGCCTCTGTAAGGGAATCAAGTGTGTCTAGACCGGCATAAGCACGTCAGTGAAAATCAGCTCAACCCCATTATAAAAATGAATTTCAAAAACAAAACAAAAAAAAACAGCGAAATTCTTACACAATTCCTTCAGGGGTTCTGATGAAACCTAGAATGACGCTATCTGCAGACAGCTGGATGAGACATAATGCTGGACACTTGGGACTGAGAGGACTGGTGAGATTGGGAGAGAAAATGCAGACCCTATAAAGTAGCAATGCATGCCACCATTCCATGGGTCCCAAATCTCCAGGAAGAAGGGAATATCACTACAGTTATAACATGTATGGGAAACCTAGAGAATGGACACCCTGTGATGGTGAAAGGTTTCTAAATGTCTCCTAATTTTTCCTCTCCTTGTGCTCAGTTTGGCATTCCAACTGCTTTACTATCAATCTCCCAACTTAGGAGAGCCAGCCCCTATATCCTCCTGATTTGCAAAATTTGCTAATTGTGCAGAGGATGAAAGGGAAGAGGGAGAACCAATCAGAGAGTAGATGTAGGCATTTGGACGGGCACATGTCACTCTAAATTCACGTCAGGAAGAAGAATTAACCAAAGCCTCAGCCACCCGCAGGGAACAGTATAGCCACGCCTGGAACAAGTATAGGTCATGAAGCAAAATTGTGGATTTGCGGTCAGCTCCCAAAAATGGGATTTGAAAATTGGAGCTCAGGGGCACAGCAATTCACAAACCTGCAGAGTTATAAAGGATAACTCTCTTCCAAAAATCTGTTGAGGGAAGGCAACAAAGCAGAATTGAAAATGAGGCAGAATTGCACAAAACATATTTCAAGAGGTAAATTGGAATCACCTTTAAAGCACAGGAAAAGCATCACAACTTCGACAATGATGCACTTGGCCAAAAATGGCGTATGCCTTTTCTCCTGAATATATTCAGGAGAAAACGCATACGCCCTTTTTGGCCAATCAAGCAAGCGTGCAATGCAAATCCACACTACAAATAATTGTCACTTCCCACCGGTCAAAAGGGACATCCGAAAATCTGTAAAAAACAGAAAGGCAGGAGAGAGATGAGAAGGGCATGAAGCAATGTGATCCCAAGGGTCATGGAGTATTGTGATGACAAGTGCATGGAGCATTGTGATGACAAGAGTCCCGGATCATTGTGTTGTCAGGGTTCATGGAGCATTGTGATGACAGGTGTCATGGATCATTGTGATGATAGGGGTCATGAAGCATTGTGATGAGAAGGTCATGGAGAATTGGGATGAAAATATTCATAGAGTATTGTGATTACAGGTGTCATGGAGCATTGTGATGACAAGTCTCATGGAACATTCTGATGAAAAGGGGCATGGAGCATTGTGATTACAGGGGTCTTGGAGCATTGGGATGACAAGGGAATGGAGCATTGGGATGATAAGGCCATGGAGCGTTCTGATGACATGCATCATGGAGCTTTGTGATGACAAGGCGATGGAACATTTATGATGAAAAATGCATGGAGCCTTGTCATGACAGGTTTCAAGGAGCATACTGATGACAAGTGTCAGGGAACATTGTGATGACAACGGTATTGAGCATTGTGATGACAAAGGTCATGGAGCATTGGGATGAGAAGACCATGGATAATTGTGATGACGAGCGTGATGGGGCATTGTGATGATAAGTGTTATGGAACATTTTGATCACAAGGATTTGGAGCATTGTGATGACAGAGGTCATGGAGCATTTTGAATTCATTGTGATGATAATACCATGAAGCATTATGATGATGGGAATGATGCATTGTGATGCCAGGGTTCATGGAGCTTTGAGATGAAGAGGCGCATGGAGCATTGTGATTACAGGAGTCTTGGCGCATTGTGATGACAAGGGCATGGAGCATCGTGGATGAGAAGGCCATGGAGCATTCTGATGACATGCGTCCTGGAGCTTTTGATGACAAGGGCATGGAGCATTGTGATTACAGGGGTCTTGGAGCATTGTGATGACAAGGGTCATGGAGCCTTGTGATGACAAGGCTGTGGAACATTGTGATGGCAGTGGTCATGGAGCATTGTTATGACAGGTGTAATGGAGCATTGTGATGACAAGGGCATGGAGAATTGGTCTGAAATGTTTCATGGATTATTGTGATGAGAGGGGGCAAGGAGCATTGTTATTACAAGGGTCATGGAGCCTTGTGATGACAAGGCTGTGGAACACTGTGTTGGCAGCGGTCATGGAGCATTGTTATGACAGGTGTAATGGAGCATTGTGATGACAAGGGCATGGAGAATTGGTCTGAAATGTTTCATGGATTATTGTGATGAGAGGGGGCAAGGAGCATTTTGATGACAAGGGCATGGAACACTGTGATACATGGGTCATGGAGGATTGTAATGACAAGCGCAGGGAGCATTGTGAGAAGAATGGCATCGAGCACTGTGATGAAAAGCATCAAGGAGCCTTTGATTACAAAGGCATGGAACAATGTGATGAGAGGTTTCATGGAGCATTGTGATGACAATGGCATGCAGCATTGTGATGCCAAGGGTCATGGAGCTTTGTGATGACAAAAGTCATGGAGAATTTTGATGACAAGTATGTGGTGCATTCTGTTGTGAAGGGCAGGGAGCATTGGGTTGACAGGGTCATGGAGCAATTTGATGAAAAGTGTCATGGAACATTTTGAGACAGGGGTTATGGAACATTGTGATGTCAGGGGTCATGGAACATTTTCATGACAGTGGTTATGGACCATTGTGATGACAGGGTAGTGAGTGTATTGTGATGATTAGTAAGGGAACATATTGATATCAGTGGTGAGAGAGCATTTTGATAAGACGTGCATGGAGCATTGTGATGACAAGGTTTATGGAGCATTGTGATGAAAAGCTTGTGGAGCATTGTAATGCCAGGTTTTATGGAGGATTGTGATGACAAATGTAATGGAGTATTGTGATGACAAGGGCTTGGAGCATTGTGATGACAAGGGTCATGAAGCATTGTGATGACAAGGGAATGGAGCATTGTTATGACAACGGCCATTGAGTATTTTGATGAAAAGATCGTGAAGCATTGTGATGACAAAGGCATGGAGGTTGCTATGACAGGGGTCACGGGTAATTGCAATGACAAGTGCATGGAGAATTGTGATGGCAAGACCATGTATCATTGTGATGAGAACTGTCATGGAGCACTGTGATGACAAGGACGTGTAGAATTGTGATGACAAGGGACATGGGGCATTGTGATAACCAGGGCATGGAGCATTGTGATGGCAAGACCGTGGAGCACTGTGATGAGAAGACCATGCATAATCGTGGTGATGAGCATCATGGAGCAATGTAATGACAAGGGACTTGGAGCAGTGTGATGACACGTGTCATGGAGCATTGTGATGACAGGCGTCACGGATCATTGTGATGACAAGGGTCATGAAGAATTCTGATGACAAGCTTGAGGAGTATTGTGATGACAAAGCATGTAACTCTGTGATGAGCAGTGTCAAGGAACATAGTGATGCCAAGAACGTGGAGAATTGTGATGAGAGGGAACATGGAGCATTGTGATGACCAGGACATGGAGCATTGTGATGGCAAGACCGTGGAGCATTGTGATGAGAAGACCATGGATAATTGTGATGAAGAGCGTCATGGATCACTGTAATGAAAAGGGGTAGGGAGCATTGTGATGACATTGGCCATGGAGCATTGCGATGACAAGGGTCATGGAGCATTTTGATGACAAGCTTGTGGAGTATTGTGATGACAGTGGCATGGAGCATTGTGATGAAAACGGCATCGGGCCTTGTGATGAAAAAGGCATGGAGCCTTTTCGTGCAAGGGTTCAAGGAGCATTCTGATGACAAGTGTCAGGGAGCATTGTGATGACAAGTGTATTGAGAATTGTGATAACAAAGGTCATGGAGCATTGTGATGAAAAGGACATGGAGTATTGTGATGACAGGCATCATGGAGCGTTGTGATGACAAGTGTTATGGAACAATGTGATCACAAGTGTTTGGAGCATTGTGATGACAGAGGTCATGATTCATTTTGATTTCAAGGAGCATGGAGCATTGTGATGACAAGGGCATGAAGCAATGTGATCCAAAGTTTCATGGAGGATTGTGATGAAAATGGTAATGGAGTATTGTGATGACAAGTGCATAGAGCATTGTAATGACAAGGTCATGTAGCATTCTGCTGACAAAGGCATGGAGCATTGTGATGACAGGTGTCATGGAGCACTGTGATGACAAGCATCACGGAGCATTGGGAATACAGGGGTCATGGAGCATTAGGATGACAAGGGGAAGGATCAGTGTGATGACAAGTGTCAAGGAGCATTGGGCTGAAAATATTCATGGAGTGTTGTGATAACAGGGGTCATGGAGAATTGTGATGACAAGGGAATGGAGCATTGTGATGACAAGAGTCCCGGATCATTGTGTTGTCAGGTGTCATGGAGTGTAGTGATGACAGTGGTCATGGAGCACTGTAATGATATTGGTCATGGAGCATTGTGATGAGAAGGTCATGGAGCATTGGGCTGAAAATATTCATGGAGTATTGTGATGACAAGGGTCATGGAGCATTGAGATGACATAGGTCATGGAGCATTTTGATTTCACTGTGATGACAACAGCCTGAAGAATTATGATGATAGGCATGGTGCATTGTGATGACAGGGTTCATGGAGCATTGAGATGAAAAGGGGCATGGAGCATTGTGATTACAGGGGTCTTGGAGCATTGTGATGACAAGGACATGGAACATTGTGATGAGAAGGCCATGGAACATTTTGATGACATGCGTCATGGAGATTTGTGATGACAAGGGCATGGAGCATTGTGATTACTGGGGTCATAGATCATTGTTATGACAGGGGTAATGGAGCATTGTGATGAGAAGGACATGGAGCATTCAATTAAAAGTTTTATGGAGCACTGCGATGACAAATTTGAGGACTGTTGTGATGAAAAGCACGTTTCACACTGTGATGACAAGGGTCATGTGGCATGGTTCTGACAAAGGCATGGAGCATTGTGATGACAAGGGTCACCGAGCATTGTGATGAAAAGTTCATGGAGCACTGTGGTTACAAAGGTCACAGAGCCTTGTGATGACGTGGGCATGGACCATTGTGATGACAAACGTTATGCAGCATTGTGATGACTGGAATCACGGAGGATTGTGATGACAGTGGTCATGGAGCATTGTGATGACAAGGGCATACAGCATTGTGATGAGAAGTTCATGGAGTATTGTGAAGACAGGTGTCAGGGAGCATTGTGATGACATATGTCATGTTCCACTGTGATGGCAATGGCATGGGGCATTGTGATGCCAAATTTAATGGAGGATTGTGATGACAAATATAATGGAGCATTGTGATGACTAGGGATTGGAGCATTATGATAACAAGGGCCATTGAGAATTTTCATGACAATGTCGTGAAGCATTGTGATGACAATGTCCTGGAGCATTGTGATGAGAAAACCATGGAGCCTTGTGATGACAAGTCTCATGGAGCATACTGATGAAAAGTGGCATGGAGCATTGTGATTACAGGGGTCTTGGAATATTGTGATGACACGGGCATGGAGCATTGTGAGGAGAAGGCCAAGGAGCATTCTAATGACATGCATCATTGAGCTTTGTGATGACAAGTGCATGGAGCATTGTGATTACATGGGTCTTGGAGCATTGTGATGAAAAGGGCATGGATCATTGTGATGAAGAAGGCATGGAGCCTTGTCATGACAGGGTTCAAGGAGCATACAGACAACAAGTGTCAGGGAGCATTTTGATGACAAGTGTATTGAGCATTGTGATGACAAAGGTCATGGAGCATTGTGATGAGAAGACCGTGGATAATTGTGATGACGAGCGTCAAGGGGCATTGTGAGGACAAATGTTATGGAATACTGTGATCACAAGGGTTTGGAGCATTGTTATGACAGAGGTCATGGAGCATTTTGATTTCATTGTGATGACAATAGCATGAAGCATTATGATTATGGGCATGGTTCATTGTGATGACAGGGTTCATGGAGCATTGTGATGAGAAGGGTCATGGAGCATTGTGATGAAACGGCCATGGAAAATCGTGATGGCAGGGGTCATGGAGCATTGCTATGACAGGTGTAATGGAGCATTGTGATGGCCAGGGCATGGAGCATTTTGATGACAAGGGCGTTGTGCATTGTGATGAGAAGGGCAGGGTGCATTGTGATTACAGGGTCATGGAGCAATTTGATGAAAAGGGTCATGGAATATTTTGATGACAGGGCTTAAGCAACATTGTGATGTCAGGGGTCATGGACATTTTGATGAAAAGGGTCATGGAGCATTTTGATGACAGGGGTTTTTGAACATTGTGATGTCAGGGGTCATCAAACAATGTGATGATAAATGCATGTAGCACTGTGATGACAGGAGTCATGGAACACTGTGATGACAGGGGTGAGGGAGTATTGTGACGAATAGTGATGTAACATTGTGATATCAGTGGTGAGAGAGTATCTTGATGAGAAGTGCATGGAGCATCGTGATGACAAGTTTTATGGAGCATTGAGATGACAAGATTGTGGAGCACTGTGATGACAAGCGCATGGTGCATTGTGATGACATGTGTCATTGAGCATTGAGCTGACAAGCGCAAGGAGCATTGTGATGACAAGGGTCATGGAGCATTGTGCTGAGAAAGGCATAGAGCATTGTGATGACAAGGGTCAAAGAGCATTGTGATGAAATGTTCATGGAGCATTGTGTTTAAAATGTCACAGAGACTGTTGATGACGAGGGCATTGACCATTGTGATGACAATGGTCATGAAGCATTGTGATGACTGGAGTCACGGAACATTGTGATGACAGGGTTCATGGAGCACTGTGATAACAAGGGCATGGAGCATTGTGATGACAAGGGCATGGAGCATTGGTCTAAAAATTTTCATGGATTATTGCGATGAAAGTTGGAATGGCACATTGTGATGACACGGGCATGGAGCATTGTGATGACCAGGTCATGAAGTATTGTGAAGAGAGGTGTCAGGGAGCATTGTGATGACATATGTAATGTCCCATTGTGATGACAATGGCATGGAGCATTGGGATGCCAAATGTCATTGAGTATTCTGATGACAAAGTTAATGGAGCATTGTGATGACAATGGCTTGGAGCATTGTGATGACAAGGGTCAGGGAGCATTGTGTCGACAAGTGCATGGAGTATTGTGATGACAAGTGTCATGGAGCATTCTGATGAGAAGCTTGTGGAGTATTTTGATGACAAGAGCATGGAGCTTTGTGATGACAAGTTTATGTATCATTTTGCTGACAAAGGCATTGTGATGACAAGGTTCATGGAGCACTGTGATGACAAGCGTCATGGAGAATTGTGATTACACGTGTCATGGAGCATTGGGATGACAAAGACATGGAGCATTTTGATGACAAGTGTCCCGGATCATTGTGTTGTCAGGATTCATGGAGCGTTGTGATGACAGTGGTCATGGAGCATTGTGATGACAGGGGTCATGGAGCATTGGGATGAGAAGGTCATGGAGCATTGTGATGAGAAGACCATGGAGCCTTGTGATGACAAGTCTCATCGAGCATTCTGATGAAAAGGGGAATGGAGCATTGTGATTACAGGGGTCGTGGAGCATTGTGATGACAAGGGCATGGAGCATTTGGATGAGAATGCCATGGAGCTTTCTGATGACATGCATAATGGAGCTTTGTGATGACAAGGGTATAGAGCATTGTGATTACAGTGGTCTTGGAGCACTGTGAGGAAAAGGGCATGGAAAACTGTGATGAAAAAGGCATGGAGCCTTGTCATGACAGGGTTCAAGGAGCATACTGATGACAAGTGTCAGGGACCTTTGTGATGACAAGGGTATTGTGCATTGTGATAACAAATGTCATGGAGCATTGTGATGAGAAAACCATGGATAATTGTGATGACGAGCGTCATGGGGAGTTGTGATGATAAGTGTTAAGGAATATTTTGATCACAGGGATTTGGATCATTGTGATGACAGAGGTCATGGAGCATTTAGATTTCATTTTGATGACAATAGCATGAAGCATTATGATGAAGCTCATGGTGCATTGTGATGATAGGGTTCATTGAGCATTGAGATGAAAAGGGGCATGGAGCATTGTGATTACAGGGGTCCTGGATCATTGTGATGAGAAGGGTCATGGAGCCTTGTGATGACAAGTTCATGGAACATCGTGATGGCAGGGGTCATGGAACATTGTTATGACAGGGGTAATGGAACTTTGTGATGGCAAGGGTATGGAACATTGTGATGAGAAGGCCTTGGAGCATTCTGATGACATGCGTCATGGAGCTTTGTGATGACAAGGGCATGGTGCAATGTGATGAGAGCGTTCTTGTAACATTCTGATGACAATGGCATGGAGCATTGTGATGCCAAGGGTTATGGATCTTTGAGATGACAAAGGTCATGGAGCATTTTGATGACAAGGGCATTGTGCATTGTGATGAGAAGATCAGGGTGCATTGTGATGACAGAGTCATGGAGCAATTTCATGAAAAGTGTCATGGAACATTTTGAGGACAGGGGTTAAGGAACATTGTGATGTCAGGGGTCATGGAGCATTTTGATGAAAAGGGTCATGGATCATTTTGATTACAGGGGTTATGGAACATTGTGATGTCAGGGGTCAACGAACATTGTGATAAGTGCATGTACCATTGTGATGACAGGAGTCATGGAACATTGTGATGACAGGGGTGAGGGAGTATTGTGACGAATAGTGATGTAACATTGTGATATCAGTGGTGAGAGAGCATTTTGATGAGAAGTGCATGGAGCATTGTGATGACAAGTTTTATGGAGCATTGCGATGACAAGACTGTGGAGCACTGTGATGACAAGTGCATGGCGCATTGTGATGACATGTGTCATGGAGCATTGTGCTGACAAGCACATGGAGCGTTGTGATGACAAGGGTCATGGAGCATTGTGCTGAGAAAGGAATAGAGCATTTTGATGACAAGGGTCAAAGAGCATTGTGATGAAAAGTTCATGGAGCATTGGGTTTAAAATGGTCACAGAGACTGTTGATGATGAGGGCATGGACCATTGTGATGACAAAGGTCATGAAGCATTGTGATGACTGGAGTCACGGAGCATTGTGATGACAGGGTTCATGGGGCATTGTGATAACATGGGCATGGAGCATTGTGATGACGAGGGCATGGAGCTTTGGTCTAATAAGTTTCATGGATTATTGCGATGACAGTTCGAATGGCGCATTGTGATGACAAGGGAATAGAGCATTTTGATGACCAAGTCATGCAGTATTGTGAAGACAGTTATCAGGGAGCATTGTGATGACATATGTAATGACCCATTGTGATGACAATGGCATGGAGCATTGTGATGCCAAGTGTCCTGGAGGATTCTGATGAAAAATGTAATGGATCATTGTGATGAAAAGCTTATGGAGTATTTTGATGACAATGTCATGGATCATTGTGATGAAAATGGCATGGGGCATTGTGATGGAAAAGACATGGAGCCTTTTCATGACCGGGTTCATGGAGCATTCTGACGACAAGTGTCAGGGAGCATTGTGATGACAAGTGTATTGAGAATTGTGATGACAAAGTTCATGGAGCATTGTGATGAAAATGGCATGGAGTACTGTGATGACATGCATCATCGAGCGTAGTGATGACAAGTGTTATGGAACATTGTGATCACAAGTGTTTGGAGCATTGTGATGACAGAGGTCATGGATCATTTTGATTTCAAGGAGCATGGACTCTTGTGATGACAAGGGCATGAAGCAATGTGATCCCAAGGTTCATGGAGTATTGTGATCGCATTGGTAATGGAGTATTGTGATGACAAGCGCATAGAGCATCGTAATGACATGGTCATGTAGCATTTTGCTGACAAAGGCATGGAGCATTTTGATGACAAGTATCATGGAGCACTGTGATGACAAGCGTCATGGAGCATTGTGAATACAGGGGTCATGGAGCATTGGGATGACAAGGGCATGCATCTGTGTGATGAGAAGGGTCATGGAGCATTGGGCTGAAATGTTCATGGAGTAATGTGATGACAGGGCTCATGGAGCATTGTGATGAGAAGGGAATGGAGCACTGGGATGACAAGGTCCTGGAGCACTGTGATGTGAAGACCATGGAACCTTGTGATGACAAGTTTCATGGAGCATTCTGATGAAAAGGCGCAGGGAACATTGTGATTACAGGGGTCTTGGAGCATTGTGATGAAAAGGGCATGGATCATTGTGATGAAAAAGGCATGGAGCTTTGTCATGAAAGAGTTCAAGGTGCATACTGAGGGCAATAGTTAGGGAGCATTGTGATGACAAGTGTATTGAGCATTGTGATAACAAAAGTCATGGTGCATTGTGATGAGAAGACCATGGATAATTGTGATGACAAGCATCATGGGGCATTGTGATGTCAAGTGTTATGGAACATTGTGATCACAACGGTTTGCAGCATTGTGATGACAGAGGTCATGGAGCATTTTGATTTCATTGTGATGACAATAGCATGAAACATTATGATGATGGGCATGGTGCATTGTGATGACAGTGTTCATCGTGCATTGTGATGAAAAGTGGCATGGGGCATTGTTCTGACATGTTTCATGGATTATTGTGATAAGAGTGGGCATGGCACATTGTGATGACAAAGGCATGGAGCACTGTGGTGACAAGGTCATGGATTATTGTGAAGAAAGGTGTCAGGCAGCATTGTGATGAAATATGTCATGTTCCAGTTTGATGGCAATATCATGGAGCATTGTCATGCCAAGTGTCATGGAGGATTGTTGTGACAAAGTAAAGGAGCATTGTGATGACAAGGGCATGGAGCATTGTGATATCAAGGGCCATTGAGAATTTTAATGTTCAGGTCGTGCAACATTGTGATGAAAAGGGCATGGAGCTTCCTATGACAGGGGTCATGGAGCATTGTGATGACAAGTGCATGGAGTATTGTGATGACAAGAGCATATAACATTATGATGTGAAGTGCCATGGAGCATTGTAATGACAAGGACGTGGAGAATTGTGACAACAAGAGACATAGAGCTTTGTGATGACAAGGCATGGAGCATGGTGATGGCAAAACCGTGGAGCATTGTGATGAGAAGACCTTGGGTAATTGTGATGTCAAGCATCATGGAGCACTGTAATGACAAGGGGCATGAAGCATTGTGATGACAGGTGTCAGGGAGAATTGTGATGACAGTGGTCATGGAGCATTGTGATGAAAAGTGCATGGAGCATTGTGATGACAAGTGCATGGAGCATTGTGATGACAAGTGCATGGAGCATTGCAATGTCAAATGCATGGAGAATTGTGATGACAAGAGCATGTAACATTTTGATGAGAAGTGTCATGTAGCATTGTGATGACAAAGACTTGGAAAATTGTGATGACAAAATCATGTAACATTGTGATGAGAAGTGTCATGTAGCACTGTGATGACAAAGACGTGGAGAATTGTGATGACAAGTGACATGGAGCATTGTGATAACCAGGGCATGGAGCATTGTGACGACAGGGGTCATGGAGCATTATTATGACAAGGCCCATGGTGCATTCTGACATAAGATATCACTTATGAAGGGAATGTAAACATGGCTACATATGAACTGAATTAGGGAAGAGAACAGAGTCTCAGATTTAGAATACACTCTAATGCTTCCTTAAGGGGAAAGAGAGGTGGGGAGATGCACAAAACAAAAGTTTGATATTAGCACATGTACCATTCCATAATCCAAAAACAGAAGAGACAAGGCCTACTCCTTCCTCAGTGAACAGAACTCAACATCCCTATTCCCCACAGAGAAATATATCTGACTAGTAAGAATTTTAAAACCTATGTATTCATATGTCTCCGTAAGGGAACCAAGTGTGTCTAGAACGACATAAACATGGCAGTGAGAATCAGCTCAAACCCATTATAAAAATGAATTTCAAAATAAAACATAAAAACAGTAAAATTCTTACACAATACCTTCAGGGGTTCTGATGAAACCTGGAATGACCCTATCTACAATGACAGCTGGATGTGGCATAAGGCTGGTCACTAGGGACTGAGAGGATTGGTGAGATTGGGTGAAAAAATGCATACCATTTAAAGCAATAATGCCTTCCACCCAGTCCATGGTTCCCAACTCTCCAGGTAGAAGGGAATATCACTACAGTTATAACATGTATGGGAACCAAGAGAATGGAAACCATCTGATGGTGAAAGATTTCTAAAACACTACCTTTTTTTTTCTCTCCTTGTGCTCCAGTTGGACATTCCAACTGCTTTACTATCAATCTCCCAACTTGGAGAGTCAGCCCCTATAGCCTCCTGGTTTGCATAGTTGCAAATTGTGCAGAGGATACAAGGGAAGAGAGAGAACCAATGAGAGAGTACCTGTAGGCATTTGGACGGCCACATGTAACTAATTTCCCGTAAGGAAGAGGAATTAACCAAAGTCTCATCCTGCCCCCCCAGAAGAAGTATAGGTCCTGAAGCAAAATTGTGGATTTGGGGTCAGCTCAAAAAAACGTGATTTGAAAAATGGAGCTCAGGGCCACAGCAATTCACTAACCTGCAGAGTTATAAAGGACTACTCTCTTCCAAAAATCTGTTGAGGGAAAGCCACGAGGTGGAATTGAAAATGAGGCAGAATGGCATGAAACAGATTTCAAGCGGTACAATGGAATCGCCTTTAAACACAGGAAAAGCATCACAACTTCGAAAATTATGGAAATGGCCATAAAGGGCATATGGGTTTTCACGTGAATATATTCAGTAGAAAACGCATATGCCCTTTTCGGCCAAGCAAGCAAGTGGGCAATGCAAATCTGCACTACAAAGAAGTAGCACTTCCCACCGGTCAAAAGGGACATCCGCAAAATGTGTAAAAACCAGAAAGACCAGACAAGCCCTGGAGAACAGGGAGCCTTGTTATGCTGATGGGCGGGATATAAATTGCCTAACGCCTCGCTGGAGGAATGCATTGTGTTCCCTGAAACAAGTAAATAACAGAGCTACAGAGCCAAGGGCACTTCCAGTCTAGGGAATATACCTTGGGAAAACTGAAAATCAATAAGACAGAGCCACCCCCAAATTTAGGGATGCACTGCTTACAAGAACCTCAATTTGGCTACACATTTAATATACAAGGAAATAAAAAAATGGTTTTGTAATTGTGGTACTAACGTACGATGGACTACCCCTCAGCCATGAAATCAATGTCATAAGGCCCGTAGCAACAAAATTAGTGGATTCAGATACGACGATTCTAAGTTAAATAAGTCACACAGAAAAAGAAACTTATCACAAGATACCACTTATGAAGATCCTGTAAACATGGCTACACATGAACTGAGTTCGGAAAGAGAACAGAGTCTCACATTTAGAAAACACTCTTATGCCTGCTTAAGGGGGAAGGAGAGGTGGGGTGATGCATAAAACCAGAGTTTGATATAAGCACAGGTACCGTTCCAAAAACCATCTATGGAATAGACAATACGTACACCTTCCTCAGTGAAAGGGACTCAACACCCCATATTCACCGCAGAGTAATATATCTTACTAGTAAGAACCTTACAAAATATGTATTGATATGTCTCCATAAGTGAACCAAGTGTGTCTAGACTGGCATAAACAGGGCAGTGAGAATCAGCTCAAACCCACTATACAAAGGAATTTCCAAAACAAAACAAAAAAACAGGGAAATTCTTTACAATTCCTTCAGGGTCTCTGATGAAACCTGGAATGACACGATCTTCAATGACAGCTGGATGTGGCATAAGGCTGGACACTTGGGACAGAGAGGATTGGTGAGATTGGGTGAGCAAATGCAGACCTTATAAAGAAATAATGAGTGGCACCCATTCCATGGGTCCCAACTCCACAGGTTGAACGGAATATTACTACAGCTATAACATGTACGGGAAACCTAGAGAATGGACACACTGTGAATACGAAAGCTCTCTAAAACTTAACGAATAGTCCCTCTCCTGGTGCTCCGGTTTGACTTTCCAACTACTTT
This sequence comes from Mesoplodon mirus, assembly GCF_964341445.2. NCBI lineage: Eukaryota > Metazoa > Chordata > Mammalia > Artiodactyla > Ziphiidae > Mesoplodon > Mesoplodon mirus. Next base: position 145,450 of record NW_028295166.1, on the reverse strand, counting down.
ACTATCAATCTCCCAACTTGGAGAGACAGCACCTTTAAACTCATGGTTCGCACAGGATGCCAATTTGGCAGGGGATGAAAGGGAAGAGGGACAACCATTGAGAGAGTAGCTGTTAGGCATTTGGAAGGGCACATGTCACTCTTATTTCCTGGGAGGAAGAATAATTAAAGAAAGTCTCAGCCACCCACCGGGAAACAGTATAGTTATTGAACCAAGATATTGGGCTTGCCTTCAGGTCACAAAAAACGAGTTAAATAATAGAGCTCAGGGGCACAGCAATTCACAAACAGGCAGAGTAATAAAGGACAACTATCGTCCAAAAATCTGTTGAGGGAAGGCAATGAGGCGGACTTGAAAGTGAGGCAGAATAGCAGGAAACAGATTTCAAGAGGTACGTTGGAATTTCCTGTAAAGCACAGGAAGAGGGGCACAACTACGACAATGATGCACTTGGCTAAAAAGGGCATATGCGTTTTCTCCTGAATATATTCAGGAGAAAAAGCATATGACCATTTTGGCCAAGCAAGCAAGCGGGCAATGCAAATCTGCACTACAAAGAAGTATCACTTCCCACCAGTCAAAAGGGACATCCACAAAATGGGTAAAATTCAGAAAGGCACCACAGGCCTTGGAGAAAAGGGAGCATTGATATGCTGATGTGCGGGATGTAAATTGCCAACTGCCTCTCTGGAGGAGTGCATTGTGTTCCCTAAAACAAGTAAACAACAGAGTTACAGAGCCAAGGGCACTACCAGTGTAGGGAATATACCTTGGGAAAACTGAAAATCAATAAGACAGAGCCATCCCCAAATTTAGGGCTGCACTGCTTACAAGAACCTCAACTTGGGTACACCTTAAGTATCCCAGGAAAGATAAAAATGGTTCAAAAAATTGTGGTACTTACGTACGATGGAATATCCCTCAGCCATGAAATCAATATCTTAAGACAAGTAGCAGCAAAATGAGTGGATTCAGGTACGATGATTCTACGTGAAATAAGTCACACAGAAAAAGAAACTTATCATAAGATATCACTTATGAAGATCCTGTAAACATGGCTACACATGAACTGAGTTAGGAAAGAGAACAGAGTCTCACATTTAGAAAACACTCTTATGCCTGCTTAAGGGGGAAGGAGAGGTGGGGTGATGCATAAAACCAGAGTTTGATGTAAGCACAGGTACCGTTCCAAAAACCAACTATGGAATAGACAAGACCTACACCTTCCTCAGTGAAAGGGACTCAAAACCCCATATTTCCCACAGAGGAATATATCTGACTAGTAAGAATCTTAAAACCTATGTGTTGATATGTCTCTGTAAGGGAATCAAGTGTGTCTAGACTGGCATAAACATGGCAGCGAGAATCAGCTCAAACCCACTATGAAAAGGAATTTGAAAAACAAAAGAAAGGGGAATTCTTTACAATTCCTTCAGGGTCTCTGATGAAGCCTGGAATGACCATATCTACAATGACAGCTGGATGTGGCATAAGGCTGGACACATGGGACTGAGAGGATTGGTGAGATTGGGTGAGCAAATGCAGACCCATTAAAGCAATAATGCATGGCACCCATTCCATGGGTCCCATGTCTCCAGGTGGAAGGGAATATTACTACAGCTATAACATGTATTGGAAACCTAGAGAATGGACACACTGTGAATACGAAAGGTCTCTAAAACTCAATGAATAGTCCCTCTCCTTGTGCGACAGTTTGACTTTCCATCTGCTTTACTATCAATCTCCCAGCTTGGAGAGACAGCACCTTTAACCTACTGTTTCGCACAGGTTGACAATTTGGCAGCGGATGAAAGGGAAGAGGGAGAACCAATGAAAGAGTAGCTGCTGGGATTTGGACGGGCGCATGTCATTCTTATTTCCCGGGAGGAAGAAGAATTGACCAATGTCTCAGCAACCCACCAGGAACAAGTATATTTCCTGAACCAAAATATTGGACTTGCTTTCAGCTCACAAAAAAGGAGTTAAATAATGGAGCTCAGGGCCACAGTAATTCACAAACAGGCAGAGTAATAAAGCAGAACTATCACCCAAAAATCTGTTGAGGGAAGGCAACAAGGCCGACTTGAAAGCGAGGCAGAATAGCAGGGAACAGATTTCAAGAGATACATGGGAATCGCTTGTAAAGCACAGGAAGAGGGGAACAATTTCGACAATGATGCACTTGGCCAAAAAGGGCGTATGTATTTTTTCCTGAATATATTCAGGAGAAAACCCATACGCCCTTTTTGGACAAGCAAGCAAGCGGGCAATGCAACTCAGCACTACAAAGATGTATCACTTCCCCCAGTCAAAAGGGACATCCACAAAATGGGTAAAAATCAGAAAGGCAAGACAGGCCAGGGTGAACAGGGAGCCTTGTTATGCTGATGGGTTGGATGTAAATTGCCAACTGCCTCTCTGGAGGAGTGCATTGTGTTCCCTAAAACAAGCAAACAACAGAGCTACAGAGCCAAGGGCACTAAAAGTCTGGGGAATATACCTTGGGAAAACTGAAAATCAATAAGAGAGAGCCACCCCAATATTTAGCGCTGCACTGCTTACAAGATCCTCAACTTGGGTACACCTTAAATATCACAGGAAAGATAAAAATGGTTCAAAAAATTGTGGTATTTACATACGACGGAATATCCCTCAGCCATGAAATCAATGTCATAAGACCAGTAGCAGCAAAATGAGTGGATTCAGGTACGATGATTCTAAGTGAAATAAGTCACACAGAAAAAGAAACTTATCATAAGATATCACTTATGAAGATCCTGTAAACATGGCTACACATGAACTGAGTTAGGAAAGAGAACAGAGTCTCACATTTAGAAAACACTCTTATGCCTGCTTAAGGGGGAAGGAGAGGTGGGGTGATGCATAAAACCAGAGTTTGATATAAGGACAGGTACCGTTCCAAAAACCAACTGTGGATTAGAAAAGACCTACACCTTCCTCAGTGAAAGGGACTCAAAACCCCATATTTCCCGCAGAGGAATATATCTGACTTGTAAGAATCTTAAAACCTATGTATTGATATGTCTCCATAAGGGAATCAAGTGAGTCTAGACTAGCATAAACATGGCAGCGAGAATCAGCTCAAACCCACTATAAAAAGGAATTTCAAAAACAGAACAAAAAAACAGGGAAATTCTTTACAATTCCTTCAGGGTCTATGATGAAACCTGGAATGACCCTATCTACAATGACAGCTGGTTGTGGCATAAGGCTGGACACACGGGACTGAGAGGATTGGTTTGATTGGGTGAGCAAATGCAGACCCTTTAAAGCAATAATGCATGGCGCCCATTCCTTGGGTCCCATGTCTCCAGGTTGAAGGGAATATTACTACAGCTATAACATTTAAGGGAAACCTAGAGAATGGACACACTGTGAATACGAAAGGTCTCTAAAATTCAACGAATAATCCCTCTACTGGTGCTCCGGTTTGACTTTCCAACTGCTTTACTATCAATCTCCCAGCTTGGAGAGACAGCACATTTAACCTCCTGGATCGCACAGGTGGCTAATTTGGCAGTGGATGAAAGGGAAGAGGGAGAACCAATGAAAGAGTAGTTGTTAGGCATTTGGACGGGCCCATGTCACTCTCATTTCCCGGGAGGAAGAAGAATTAACCAAAGTCTCAGCCACCCACTGGGAATCAGTATAGTTCCTGTACCAAAATATTGGACTTGCGTTCAGCTCACAAAAAACGAGTTAAATAATGGAGCTCGCGGGCACAGCAATTCACAAAGAGGCACAGTAATAAACGACCACTATTGTCCAAAAATCTGTTGAGGGCAGGCAAAGAGGCGGACTTGAAAGTGAGGCAGAATAGCAGGAAACAGATTTCAAGAGATACATTGGAATTGCCTTTAAAGCACAGGAAGAGGGGCACAACTTCAACAATGATGCACTTGGCCAAAATTAGGTGTATGAGTTTTCTCCTGAATATATTCAGGAGCAAACGCATATGACCATTTTGGCCAAGCAAGCAAGCGGGCAATGCAAATCTGCACTACAAAGAAGTATCACTTCCCACCTGTCAAAAGGGACATCTGAAAAATGGGTAAAATTCAGAAAGGCAAGACAGGCCCTGGAGAACATGGAGCCTTGTTATGCTGATGGGCGGGATGTAAATTGCTAACTGCATCTCTGGAGGAGTGCATTGTGTTCCCTAAAACAAGTAAACAACAGAGCTACAGAGCCAAGGGCACTACCAGTCTGGGGAATATTCCTTGGGAAAACTGAAAATCAATAAGAGAGAGCCACCCAAATATTTAGGTCTGCACTGCTTACAAGAACCTTAACTTGAGTACACCTTAAGTATCCAAGGAAATATAAAAATGGTTCAAAAAATTTTAGTACTTAACGTACGATGGAATATCCCTCAGCCATGAAATCAATGTCATAAGACCAGTAGCAGCAAAATGAGTTTATTCAGGTATGATGATTCTAAGTGAAATAAGTCACACAGAAAAAGAAACTTATCATAAGATATCACTTATGAAGATCCTGTAAACATGGCTACACATGAACTGAGTTAGGATAGAGAACAGAGTCTCACATTTAGAAAACACTCTTATGCCTGCTTAAGGGGGAAGGAGAGGTGGGGTGATGCATAGAACCAGAGTTTGATATAAGCACAGGTACCGTTCCAAAAACCAACTATGGATTAGACAAGACCTACACCGTCCTCAGTGAAAGGGACTCAAAACCCCATATTTCCCGCAGAGGAAAATATCTGACTTGTAAGAATCTTAAAACCTATGTATTGATATGTCTCCATAAGGGAATCAAGTGAGTCTATACTAGCATAAACATGGCAGCGAGAATCAGCTCAAACCCACTATAAAAAGGAATTTCAAAAACAAAACAAAAGGACAGGGAAATTCTTTACAAATCCTTCAGGGTCTCTGATGATACCTGGAATGACCATAACTACAATGACAGGTGGATGTGGCATAAGGTTGGACACATGGGACTGAGAGGACTTGTGAGATTTGGTGAGCAAATGCAGACCCTTTAAAGCAATAATGCATGGCACCCATTCCATGGGTCCCAACTCTCCACGTTGAAGGGAATATTACTAGAGCTATTACATGTATGGGAATCCTACAGAATGGACACACTGTGAATACGAAAGGTTTCTAAAACTCAAAGAATAGTCCCTCTCCTTGTGCGCCAGTTTGACCTTCCAACTCCTTTACTATCAATCTCCCAACTTGGAGAGACAGCACCTTTAACCTCCTGGTTCCCACAGGTTGCCAATTTGGCAAAGGATGAAAGGGAAGAGGGAGAACCAATGAGAGAGTAGCTGTTAGGCATTTGGACGGGCTCATGTCACTCTTATTTCCCGGGAGGAAGAAGAATTAACCAAACTCTCAGCCACATACCAAAACCAGTATCGTTTCTGAACCAAAATATTGGACTTGCGTTCAGCTCACAAAAAACGAGTTAAAAAATGGAGCTCAGGGGCACAGCAATTCACAAACTGGCAGAGTAATAAAGGGCAACTATCGTCCAAAAATCTGTTGAGGGAAGGCAACGAGGTGGACTTGAAAGTGAGGCAGAATAGCAGGAAACAGATTTCAAGAGTTACGTTGGAATCGCCTTTAAAGCACAGGAATAGGGGCAAAACTTTGACAATGATGCACTTGGCCAAAAAGGGCGTATGTGTTTACTCCTGAATATATTCAGGAGAAAACGCATATGCCCTTTTTGGCCAAGCAAGCAAGCGGGCAGTGCAACTCTGCACTACAAAGAAGTATCACTTCCCACTGGTCAAAAGGGACATCCACAAAATGGGTAAAAATCAGAAAGGCTAGAGAGGCCCTGGAGAACAGGGAGATCTGTTATGCTGATGGGCGTGATATAAATTGCCCACTGCCTCGCTGGAGGAGTGCATTTTGTTCCCTAAAGCAAGTAAACAACAGAGCTACAGAGCGAAGGGCACTTCCACTCTAGGGAATATACATTGAGAAAATTGAAAATTAATAAGACAGAGCCATGCCAAAATATAGGTCTTCACTGCTTACAAGAACCTCAACTAGGCTACACCTTAAATATCCCAGGAAAGACAAAAATTGTTCAAGAAATTGTGGTAATTACATACGATGGAATATACCTCTTCCATGAAATCAATGTCATCAGGCCAGTAGCAGCAAAATTAGTGGATTCAGTTACAATGATTCTAAGTGAAATTAGTCACAGAGCAAAAGAAACTTATCATAAGATATCACTTATGATGGTCCTGTAAACATGGCTACACATGAACTGAGTGAGGAAAGAGAAGAGAGTCTCACATTTAGAAAACACTCTTACGCCTGCTTAAGGGGGAAGGAGAGTTGGGGTGTTGCATAAAACCAGAGTTTGATATTAATACAGGCACCATTCCAGAAACCAAACACAGAATAGATAAGATCTACACCTTCCTCACTGAAAGGGGATCAACACCCCATACTTCCCTCAGAGGAATATATCTGACAAGTAAGAATCTAAAAACCTATGTACTGATATGTCTCCGTAAGGGAATCAAGTGTGTCTAGACTGGCATAAACATGGCAGCGAGAATCAGTTCAAAACCACTATTAAAATGAATTTGAAAAACAACAAAAGAGGGAAATTCTTTACAATTCCTTCAGGGTCTCTGATGAAACCTGGAATGACCCTGTCTACAATGACAGCTGGATGTGGCATAAGGCTGGACACTTGGGACTGGGAGGATTGGTGAGACTGGGTGAGCAAATGCAGACCCTTTAAAGCAATAATGCATGGCACCCATTCCATGCGTCCCAACTCTCCAGGTTGAAGGCAATATTACTACAGCTATAACATGTACGGGAAACCTAGAGAATGGACACACTGTGAATACGAAAGGTTTCTAAAACTCAACGAATAGTCCCTCTCCTTGTGCACCAGTTTGAGTTTCCAACTGCTTTACTATCAATCTCCCAAATTGGAGAGACAGCACCCTTAACCTCCTGGTTCACAGAGGTTGCCAAAATGGCAAATGATGAAAGGGATGTGGGAGAACCAATGAGAGAGTAGCTGTTAGGCATTTGGACGGGCACATGTCACTCTTCTTTCCAGGTAGGAAGAAGAATTAACCAAAGTCTCAGCCACCCACCGAGAACCGGTATAGTTCGTCAACCAAAATTTTGGACTTGGGTTCAGCTCACAAAGAAACGAGTTAAAAAGTGTAGCTCAGGGGCACAGCAATTCACCAACTGGCAGAGTAATAAAGGGCAACTATCGTGCAACAATCTGTTGAGGGAAGGCAAATAGGCGGACTTGAAAGCGAGGCAGAATAGCATGAAACAGATTTCAAGAGGTACGTTGGAATCGCCTTTAAAGCACAGGAAGTGGTGCACAACTTCGACTATGATGCACTTGGCCAAAAAGGGCGTATGCATTTTCTCCTGAATATATTCAGCAGAAAACGCATACGCCCTTTTTGGCCAAGCAAGCAAGTGGGCAATGCAAATCTGCACTAGAAAGAAGTATCAGTTACCACCGGTCAAAAGGGACATCCACAAAATGGGTAAAAACCAGACAGGCAAGACAGGCCCTGGAGAACAGGGAGCCTTTTTATGCTGATGGGCGGGATGTAAATTGTCAACTGCCTCTCTGTAGGAGTGCATTGTGTTCCCTAAAACAAGTAAACATCAGAGCTACAGAGCCAAGGGCACTTCCAGTCTAGCGAATATACCTTGGGAAAACTGAAAATCAATAAGACAGAGCCACCCCCAAATTTAGGGCTGCACTGCTTACAAGAACCTCAACTTGTGTACACCTTAAATATCCCAGGAAAGATAAAAATGGTTCACAAAATTGTGGTACTTACGTACGATGGAATATCCCTCAGCCATTAAATCAATGTCATAAGACCAGTAGCAGCAAAATGAGTGGATTCAGGTACGATGATTCTAAGTGAAAGAAGTCACACAGAAAAAGATACTTATCATAAGATATCACTTATGAAGATCCTGTAAACATGGCTATACATGAACTGAGTTAGGAAAGAGAACAGAGTCTCACATTTAGAAAACACTCTTATGCCTGCTTAAGGGGGAAGGAGAGGTGGGGAGATGCATAAACCCAGAGTTTGATACAAGCACACGTACCGTTCCATAAACCAACTATGGAATAGACAAGACCTACACCTTCCTCAGTGAAAGGGACTCAAAACCCCATATTTCCCGCAGAGGAATATATCTGACTAGAAAGAATGTTAAAACCTATGTATTGATTTGTCTCCTTAAGGGAATCAAGTTTTTCTAGACTGGCATAAACATGGCAGCGAGAATCAGCTCAAACCCACTATAAAAAGGAATTTCAAAACAAAACATAAAAACAGGGAAATTCTTTACAATTCCTTCAGGGTCTCTGATGAAACCTGGAATGACCCTATCTACAACGACAGCTGGATGTTGCATAAGGTTGGACACATGTGTCTGAGAGGATTGGTGAAATTGGGTGAGCAAATGCTGACTATTTAAAGAAATAATGCATGGTACCCATTCCATGTGTCCCAACTCTCCAGGTTGAAGGGTATATTACTATAGCTATAACATGTAGAGGAAACCTAAGAATGGACACAGTGTGAATACGAAAGGTTTCTAAACCTCAATGAATAGTCCCTCTCCTTGTGCGCCAGTTGGACTTTCCAACTGCTTTACTATCAATCTCCCAACTTGGAGAGACAGCACCTTTAACCTCCTGTCTCACACAGGTTGCCAATTTGGCAAAGGATGAGAGGGAAGTGGGAGAATCAATGAGAGAGTAGCTGTTAGGCATTTGGACGGGCACATGTCACTCTTATTTCCCGGGAGGAAGAAGAATTAACCAAAGTCTCAGCCACCCACCGAAAACCAGTAGAGGTTCTGAACCAAAATATTGGACTTGAGTTCAGCTCACAAAAAACGAGATAAAAAATGGAGCTCAGGGGCACAGCAATTCACAAACTGGCAGATTAATAAAGGGCAACTATCGTCAAAAAATCTGTTGAGGGAAGGCAAGGAGGTGGACTTGAAAGCGAGGCAGAAGAGTAGGAAACAGATTTCAATAGGTACGTTGGAATTGCCTTTAAAGCACAGGAAGAGGGGCACAACTTCGACAATGATGCACTTGGCCAAAAAGTGCGTTTGAGTTTTCTCCTAAATATATTCAGGAGAAAACGCATACGCCCTTTTTGGACAAGCAAGCAAGCGGGCAATGCAAATCTGCACTACAAAGAAGTATCACTTCCCACCGGTCAAAAGGGATATCCACAAAATGGGTAAAAACCAGAAAGGCAAGACAGGCCCTGGAGAATAGGGAGGCTTGTTATGCTGATGGGCAGCATGTAAATTGCCAACTGCCTATCTAGAGGAGTGCATTGTGTTCCCTGAAACAAGTAAACAACAGAGGTACAGAGCCAAGGGCACTTCCAGTCTACGGAATGTACCTTGGGAAAACTGAAAATCAATAAGACAGAACCACCCCAAAATTTAGGGTTGCACTGCTTACAAGAAACTCATCTTGGGTACACCTTATATATCCCAGGAAAGATAAAAATGGTTCAAAAAATTGTGGTATTTACATACGATGGAATATCCCTAAGCCATGAAATCAATGTCATAAGACCAGTAGAAGCAAAATGAGTGGATTCAGGTACGATGATTCTAAGTGAAATAAGTCACACAGAAAAAGAAACTTATCATAAGATATCAATTATGAAGAACCTGTAAACATGGCTACACATGAACTGAGTTAGGAAAGAGAACAGAGTCTCACATTTACAAAACACTCTTATGCCTGCTTAAGGGGGAAGGAGAGGTGGGGTGATGCATAAAACCAGAGTTTGATATAAGCACAGGTACCGTTCCAAAAACCAACTATGGAATAGACAAGACCTACACCTTCCTCAGTGAAAGGGACTCAAAACCCCATATTTCCCGCAGAGGAATATATCTGAGTAGTAAGAATCTTAAAACCTATGTATTGATATGTCTCCATAAGGGAATCAAGTGTTTCTAGACTGGCATAAACATGGCAGCGAGAATCAGCTCAAACCCAGTATAAAAAGGAATTTCAAAAACAAAACATGAAAACAGGGAAATTCTTTACAATTCCTTCAGGGTCTCTGATGAAACCTGGAATGACCCTATCTACAACGACAGCTGAATGTGGCATAAGGCTGGACACATGTGACTGAGAGGATTGGTGAGATTGGGTGAGAAAATGCAGACCCTTTAAAGCAATAATGTGTCGCACCCATTCCATGTGTCCCAACTCTCCCGGTTGAAGGATATATTACTATAGCTATAACATGTAAGGGAAACCTAAGAATGGACACACTGTGAATATGAAAGGTTTCTAAAACTCAACGAATAGTCCCTCTCCTTGTGCTTCAGTTTGACTTTCCAACCACTTTACTATCAATCTCCGAACTTGGAGAGACAGCACCTTTAACCTCCTGGTTCGCACAGGTTGCCAATTTGGCAAAGGATGAAAGGGAAGAGGGAGAACCAATGAGAGAGTAGCTGTTACGCATTTGGACGGGCACATGTCAATCTTATTTCCCGGGAGGAAGAAGAATTAACCAAAACCTCAGCCACCGACCGGGAGCCAGTATAGGTCGTCAACCAAAACTTTGGACTTGCACTCAGCTCACAAAAAACGAGTTAAAAAGTGGAGCTCGGGGGCACAACAATTCCAAACTGGCAGAGTAATAAAGGGCAACTATCGTCCAACAATCTGTTGAGGGAAGGCAACTAGACGGAATTGAAATCGAGGCAGAAGAGCAGGAAACAGATTTCAAGGAGTAAGTTGGAATCGCCTTTAAAGCACAGGAAGAGGGGCACAATTTCGACTATGATGCACTTGGCCAAAAAGGGCGTATGCGTTTTCTCCTGAATATATTGGGAGAAAACGCATACGCCCTTTTTGGCCAAGCAAGCAATTGGGCAATGCAAATCTGCACTACAAAGAAGTATCACTTCCCACCGGTCAAAAGGGACATCCACAAAATGGGTAAAAACCAGACAGGCAAGACAGGCCCTGGAGAACAGGGAGCCTTTTTATGCTGATGGGTGGATGTAAATTGTCCACTGCCTCTCTGGAGGAGTGCATTGTGTTCCCTAAAACAAGTAAACAACAGAGCTACAGAGCCAAGGGCGCTTCCAGTCTAGGGAATATTCCTTGGGAAAACTGAAAATCAATAAGACAGAGCCACCCCAAAATTTAGGGCTGCACTGCTTACAAGCACCTCAACTTGTGTACACCTTATATATCCCAGGAAAGATAAAAATGGTTCAAAAAATTGTGGTACTTACGTACGATGGAATATCCCTCAGCCATGAAATCAATGTCATAAGACCAGTAGAAACAAAATGAGTGGATTCAGGTACGATGATTCTAAGTGAAATAAGTCACACAGAAAAAGAAACTTATCATAAGATATCACTTATGCAGATCCTGTAAACATGGCTACACATGAACTGAGTTTGGAAAGAGAACAGAGTCTCACATTTAGAAAACACTCTTATGCCTGCTTAAGGGGGAAGGAGAGGAGGGGTGATGCATAAAACCAGAGTTTGATATAAGCACAGGTACCGTTCCAAAAACCAGCTACGGAATAGCCAAGACCTACACCTTCCTCAGAGAAAGGGATTCAAAACCCCATATTTCCCGCAGAGGAATATATCTGACTAGTAAGAATCTTAAAACCTATGTATTGATATGTCTCCATAAGGGAATCAAGTGTTTCTAGACTGGAATAAACCTGGTAGCGAGAATCAGCTCAAACCCTCTATAAAAAGGAATTTCAAAACAAAACATAAAAACATGGAAATTCTTTACAAATCCTTCAGGGTCTCTGATGAAACCTGGAATGACCCTATCTACAACGACAGTTGGATATGGCATAAGGATGGACACATGGGACTGAGAGGATTGGTGCGATTGGGTGAGCAAATGCAGACCCTTTAAAGCAATAATACATGGCACCCATTCCATGTGTCACAACTCTCCCGGTTGAAGGATATATTACTATAGCTATAACATGTAAGGGAAACCTAAGAATGGACACACTGTGAATACGAAAGTTTTCTAAAACTCAACGAATTGTCCCTCTCCTTGTGCGCCAGTTTGACTTTCCAACTGCTTTACTATCAATCTCCGAAATTGTAGAGACAGCACCTTTAACCTCCTGGTTCGCACAGGTTGCCAATTTGGCAAAGGATGAAAGTGAAGAGGGAGAACCAATGAGAGAGTATCTGTTAGGCATTTGGACGGGCACATGTCACTCTTATTTCCCGGGAGGAAGAAGAAATAACCAAACTCTCAGCCACCCACCGAAAACCAGTATAGGTTCTGAACCAAAATATTGGACTTGCGTTCAGCTCACAAAAAACGAGTTAAAAAGTGGAGCTCAGGGGCACAACAATTCCAAACTGGCAGAGTAATAAAGGGCAACTATCGTCCAACAATCTGTTGAGGGAGGTCAACTAGACGGAATTGAAATCGAGGCAGAAGAGCAGGAAACAGATTTCAAGGAGTAAGTTGGAATCGCCTTTAAAGCACAGGAAGAGGGGCACAATTTCGACTATGATGCACTTGGCCAAAAAGGGCATATGCGTTTTCTCCTGAATATATTGGGAGAAAACGCATACGCCCTTTTTGGCCAAGCAAGCAATTGGGCAATGCAAATCTGCACTACAAAGAAGTATCACTTCCCACCGGTCAAAAGGGACATCCACAAAATGGGTAAAAACCAGACAGGCAAGACAGGCCCTGGAGAACAGGGAGCCTTTTTATGCTGATGGGATGGATGTAAATTGTCCACTGCCTCTCTGGAGGAGTGCATTGTGTTCCCTAAAACAAGTAAACAACAGAGCTACAGAGCCAAGGGCGCTTCCAGTCTAGGGAATATACCTTGGGAAAACTGAAAATCAATAAGACAGAGCCACCCCAAAATTTAGGGCTGCACTGCTTACAAGCACCTCAACTTGTGTACACCTTATATATCCCAGGAAAGATAAAAATGGTACAAAAAATTGTGGTACTTACGTACGATGTAATATCCCTCAGCCATGAAATCAATGTCATAAGACCAGTAGAAGCAAAATGAGTGGATTCAGGTACGATGATTCTAAGTGAAATAAGTCACACAGAAAAAGAAACTTATCATAAGATATCACTTATGCAGATCCTGTAAACATGGCTACACATGAACTGAGTTTGGAAAGAGAACAGAGTCTCACATTTAGAAAACACTCTTATGCCTGCTTAAGGGGGAAGGAGAGGAGGGGTGATGCATAAAACCAGAGTTTGATATAAGCACAGGTACCGTTCCAAAAACCAGCTACGGAATAGCCAAGACCTACACCTTCCTCAGAGAAAGGGATTCAAAACCCCATATTTCCCGCAGAGGAATATATCTGACTAGTAAGAATCTTAAAACCTATGTATTGATATGTCTCCATAAGGGAATCAAGTGTTTCTAGACTGGAATAAACCTGGTAGCGAGAATCAGCTCAAACCCTCTATAAAAAGGAATTTCAAAACAAAACATAAAAACATGGAAATTCTTTACAAATCCTTCAGGGTCTCTGATGAAACCTGGAATGACCCTATCTACAACGACAGCTGGATATGGCATAAGGATGGACACATGGGACTGAGAGGATTGGTGCGATTGGGTGAGCAAATGCAGACCCTTTAAAGCAATAATACATGGCACCCATTCCATGTGTCACAACTCTCCCGGTTGAAGGATATATTACTATAGCTATAACATGTAAGGGAAACCTAAGAATGGACACACTGTGAATACGAAAATTTTCTAAAACTCAACGAATAGTCCCTCTCCTTGTGCGCCAGTTTGACTTTCCAACTGCTTTACTATCATTCTCCGAACTTGGAGAGACAGCACCTTTAAACTCCTGGTTCGCACAGGTTGCCAATTTGGCAAAGGATGAAAGTGAAGAGGGAGAACCAATGAGAGAGTATCTGTTAGGCATTTGGACGGGCACATGTCACTCTTATTTCCCGGGAGGAAGAAGAAATAACCAAACTCTCAGCCACCCACCGAAAACCAGTATAGGTTCTGAACCAAAATATTGGACTTGCGTTCAGCTCACAAAAAACGAGTTAAAAACTGGAGCTCAGGGGCACAGCAATTCACAAACTTGCAGAGTAATAAAGGACAACTATCGACCAACAATCTGTTGAGGGAAGGCAACTAGGCGGACTTGAAAGCGAGGCAGAATAGCAGGAAAGAGATTTCAAGGTGTATGTTGGAATCGCCTTTAAAGCACAGGAAGAGGGGCACAATATCGACTATGATTCACATGGCCAAAATGGGCGTATGCATTTTCTCCTGAATATATTCAGGAGAAAACGCATACGCCCTTTTTGGCCAAGCAAGCAAGTGGGAAATGCAAATCTGCACTAGAAAGAAGTATCACTTCCCACCGGTCTAAAGGGACATCCACAAAATGGGTAAAATCCAGAAAGGCAAGACAGGCACTGGAGAATAGGGAGCCATGTTATGCTGATGGGCGGGATTTAAATTGTCAACTGCCTCTCTGGAGGAGTGCATTGTGTTCCCTAAAACAAGTAAACAACAAAGCTACAGAGACAAGGGCACTTCCAATCTAGGGAATGTAACTTGGGAAAACTGAAAATCAATAAGACAGAGCCACCCCAAAATTTAGGGCTGCACTGCTTACAAGAACCTCAACTTCTCTACACCTTAAATATCCCAGGAAAGATAAAAATGGTGCAAAAAATTGTGGTACTTACGTATGATGGAATATCCCTCAACCATGAAATCAATGTCATAAGACCAGTAGCAGCAAAATGAGTGGATTCAGGTACGATGATTCTAAGTGAAATAAGTCACACAGAAAAAGAAACTTATCATAAGATATCACTTATGAAGATCCTGTAAACATGGCTACACATGAACTGAGTTAGGAAAGAGAACAGAGTCTCACATTTAGAAAACACTCTTATGCCTGCTTAAGGGTGAAGGAGAGGTGGGGCGATGCATAAACACAGAGTTTGATATAAGCACAGGTATCGTTCCAAAAACCAACTATGGAATAGACAAGACCTACACCTTCCTCAGTGAAAGGGACTCAAAACCCCATATTTCCTGCAGAGGAATATATCTGACTAGTAAGAATCTTAAAACCTATGTATTGATATGTCTCCGTAAGGGAACCAAGTTTTTCTTGAATGACATAAACACGGCAGTGAGAATCAGCTCAAACCCACTATAAAAATGAATTTCAAAACAAAACAAAAAAAAAACAGTAAAATTCTTACAGAATACCTTCAGGGGTTCTAATGAATCCTGGAATGACCCTATCTACAACAACAGCTGGATGTGGCATAAGGCTGGTCACTTGGGACTGAGAGGATTGGTGAGATTGGGTGAGAAAATGCAGACCCTTTAAAACAATAATGCCTGCCACGCATTCCATGGTTCCCAACTCTCCAGGTAGAAGGGAATATCACAACAGTTATAACATGTTTGGGAAACCTAGAGAATGGACACCCACTGATGGTGAAAGGTTTCTAAAACTCTACTATTTTTTTCTATCTTTGTGTTCCAGTTTGACATTCCAACTGCTTTACTATCAATATCCCAAATTGGAGAGTTAGCCACTATAACCTCCTTGTTCGCACAGTTGGCAAATTGTTCAGAGGATATAAGGGAAGAGGGAGAACCAATGAGAGAGTAACTGTAGGCATTTGGACGGCCACATGTCACTCTAATTTCCTGTCATGAAGAAGAATTAACCAAACTCTCAGCCTACCCCCCCCCCCAGATCCAGTATAAGTCCTGAAGCAAAATTATGGATTTGCGGTCAGCTCACAAAAACGCAAGTTGAAAAAGGGAGCTCAGGGGCACAGCAATTCACTAACTTACAGAATTATAAAGGACTAATCACTTCCAAAAATCTATTGAGGGAAAGCCAGGAGGAGGACTTGAAAATGAGGCAGAATTGCACGAAACAGATTTCAAGAAGTACATTGGAATGGCCTTTAAACATAGGAAAAGCATCAAAACTTCGACAATTATAGAATTGGCCATAGAGGGCATATGCGTTTTCACTTGAATATATTCAGGAGGAAACACATATGCCCTTTTTGGCGAAACAAGCAACCACACAATGCCAATCTGCACTACAAGAAGTATCACTTCCCACCAGTCAAAAGGGACATCAGTAAAAGGTATAAAATCCAGAAAGGCAAGACAGGATCTGGAGAACAGGGAGGCTTGTTATGCTAAAGGGCGGGATGTAAATTGCCAACTGCCTCTCTGGAGGAGTGCATTGTGTTCCCTAAAACAAGGAAAAAACAGAGCTACAGAGCCAAGGGCACTTCCAGTCTAGGGAATATACCTTGGGAAAAATGAAAATCAATAAGACAGAGCCATCCCAAAATTTAGGGCTGCACTGCTTACAACAACTTCAACTTGGGTACACCTTAAATATCCGAGGAAAGACAAAAATGGTTCAAAAAATTGTGGTACTAACGTACGATGGAATACCCCTCAGCCACGAAATCAATGTCATAAGGCCAGTAGCAGCAAAATGAGTGGATTCAGGTATGATGATTCTAAGTGAAATAAGTCACAGAGTAAAGAAACTTATCATAAGATATCACTTATGAATGTTCAGTAAACATGGCTACACATGAACTGAGTTAGGAAAGAGAACAGAGTCTCACATTTAGAAAACAAACTTATGCCTGCTTATGGGGGAAAGAGAGGTGGGGTGATGCATAAAACCCGAGTTTGATATTAGTACAGGTACTGTTCCAAAAACGAAATACGGAATAGACAAGACCTACACCTTCCTCAGTGAAAGGGATGCAACACACCATATTTCCCGCAGAGGAAGATATCTGACTAGAATGAATCTTAAAATCTATTAATTGATATGTCTCCATAAGCGAATCAAGTGTGCCTAGACTGGCATAAACCTGGCAGCGAGAATCATCTCAAACCCACTCTTTAAAGGAATTTCAAAAACAAAACAAAAAAACAGGGAAATTATTCACACTTCCTTCAGGGTCTTTGATGAAACCTGGAATGACCCTATCTACAACGACAGCTGGATGTGGCATAAGGTTGGACACTTGGGACTGAGAGGATTGGTGAGTTTGGGTGAGCAAATGCAGACCCTTTAAAGCAATAATGCGTGGCACCCATTCCATGATTCCCAACTCTCCAGGTTGAACGGAATATTACTACAGGTATAACATGTATGGGAATCCTAGAGAATGGACACACAGTGAATATGAAAGGTTTCTAAAACTCAACGAATAGTCCCTCTCCGGTGCTCAGTTTCACATTCCAACTGCTTTACTTTCAATATCCCATATTGGAGAGAGAGCCCCTTTAACCTCCTGGTTAGCACAGGATGACAAATTGTCAGAGGATGAATGGGAAAAGGGAGAACCAATGAGATAGTAGCTGTTAGGCATTTGGACGGGCACATACCGCTCTAATTTCATGGCAGGAAGAAGAATTAACCAAAGTCTCAGCAACCAGCCGGGAACCAGTATAGGTCATGAACCAAAATTTGGACTTGCGGTCCGCTCACAAAAAACGAGTTGAAAATTGGAGCTCAGGGGCACAACAATTCACAAACAGGCAGAGTAATAAAGGACAACTCTCGGACAAATATCTGTTGAGGGAAGGCAACGAGGTGGACTTGAAAGCGAGGCAGAATAGCAGGAAACAGATTTAAAGAGGTACGTTGGAATCACCTTTAAAGCACAGGAAGAGGGGCACAACTTCGACAATGATGCACTTGGCCAAAAAGGGGGTATGCATTTTCTCCTGAATATATTCAGCAGAAAACGCATACGCCCTTTTTGGCCAAGCAAGAAAGTGGTCAATGCAAATCTGCACTACAAAGAAGTATCACTTCCCACTCGTCAAAAGGGACATCTGCAAAATGTGTAAAAACCAGAAAGGCAAGACAGGCCCTGGAGAACAGGGAGCCTTGTTATGCTGATGGGCCGGATTTAAATTGCGAACTGCCTCTCTGGAGGAGTGCATTGTGTTCCCTAAAACAAGTAAACAACAGAGCTACAGAGTCAAGGGCACTTCCAGTCTAGGAAATATACTTTGGGAAAACTGAAAATCAATAAGACAGAGCCACCCCAAAATTTAGGGCTTCACTGCTTACAAGAACCTCAACTTGGGTATACCTTAAATATCCCAGGAAAGACAAAAATGTTTCAAGAAATTGTGGTACTTACGTACGATCGTATATCCCTCAGTCATGAAATCAATTTCATAAGGCCAGTAGCAGCAAAATGAGTGGATTCAGGTACGATGATTCTAAGTGTAATAAGTCACACAGAAAAAGAAACTTATCATAAGATATCACTTATGAAGGTCCTGTAAACATGGCCTCACATGAACTGAGTTAGGAAAGATACCAGAGTAACGAATCTTATCATAAGATATCACTCATAGTAGGAATGTACACATGGCTACACATGAAGTGATTTACAAACACAACGGAGTCACACATTTAGAAAACAAGCTTCTGCCTGCTTAAGGGGAAATGCGAGGTGGGGTGATGCATAAAATCACAGTTTTAAATTAGCACCGATACCGTTATATAAACCAAGTATGTAATAGACAACCCCTACTCCCGCCACAATGAACTGGACTCAACACCCCCTATTCATTGCAAGGAATATGTCTGACTCTCAGTATTTTAAAACATATGTATTCTCATGTCTCCATAAAGGAATCATGTGTGTGTATAACGGCATGAACACAGCACTGAAATTCAGTTAAACCCACTTATAAAAATAAATTTCAAAAGCAAAATGCAAAAACAGCGAAACAGTTAGAAAGTCCTAAAAATTTCATTCAGGGCCTGTGATGCAACCTGGATTGACCACCTTTACACCCACAGCTGGATGAGACATAAGACTGGACACTTGGGGCTGACAAGATTGCTGAGGTTCTGTGAGCAAAAGAACACCACTTAGAGCAATACTGTGTGCTACCCATTCTAGTGGTCCCAACTCTCCAGGTTTAAGGGAATCTTCCTACAGATAAAACATGCATGGGAAACCCAGTGAATGGTACACTGTGTAATTGGGAAAGTTTTCTACAAGGTACCTCATTTTTCCTTTTGTCGTGCTCGTCTTCGCCATTCCATCTGCATTACTAAAATTCTCCCCACATGGAGTGTCAGCGCCTTTACCCACCTGTTATGCACAGTTTGCAAATTCTGCAGAGGATGAACTGGAAGTGGGGGAATAAATGAGAGATTAGCTGTAGGTGTTTGGATGGGCACATGTCACTCTAGTTTCCCACCAGGAAGAAGAATTAACCAAAGGCTCAGCCTGAAGCCCCAGAACAAGACTAGGGCCTAAAGCCATCCTGCGGTATTGCAGCCAGCTCACAAAGAGGCGAGTTGAAAAATGGAAATCAGGGGCACAGCAATTCACAAACTTGAAGAGTTATAAAGGGCAACTATCATCCAGAAATATATTGAGGAAAGGCAGTGAAGAGGATTTGAATGCAAGGCAGATTTGAAGGAAACAGATTTCAAGAGGTAGATTGGAGCCATCTTTAAAGCACATGAAAAGCGACAGAATTTCGACAATGTTGCCCTTGGCTGAAAAGGGATTATGTGTATTTTCTTGAATATATTCGGGAAAAAATGCATATGCCCTTTTTGGCCAAGCAAACCATCAGGCATTGCAAATCAACACTACAGAGAAGTGTCCCTTACCTCCAGTCAAAAGGGCCATCCACAAATAGTGTAAAAACCACAAATGCAGGATAGGCCATGGAGAAAAGGGAGCCTGGTTACGCTGATGGACAGGATGTAAATTGCCAACAGCCTCTCTGGAGAACTGTATGTTGTTTTCTAAAACAGAGCTACAGAGCATAGCACACTTCCACTCATGGGCGTGTATTTTGGGAAAACTAAAAATCCACAACACACAAACAGCCCAAACTTTAGGGCTGCTCTGTTTACAAGAACCTCGACTTCAGTACACTTTAAATATCCCAGGAAAGGAAAAAAAATGGATATAGATGTTCTGGTACTTATATACAATGGAATGTCACTCAGACATAAAATCAATGTCATAAGGCCAATAGCAGCTTAATGAGTGGCTTTAGGTATGATGATGCTAAGTGAAATGAGCCACAAAGTAAAAGAAACTTATTGTAATATATCACTTACAGAGGGAATGTAAACATGGCTACACATGAACTGAATTTCAAAAGAGAACAGAGTTACACATTTAGAAAACACACTTATGCCTCCTTAAGGGGAAAGGTGCCGTGGGGTGATGTGTAAAAGCAGAGTTTGAAATTAGCACAGATCCCATTCCATATACCAAATATGTAATAGACAAGACCTACTCTTTTCTCAATGAACTGGACACAAAACACCCTATTCACTGAAGAGGAATACATCTGACTGGTAATAACCTTGAAACCTATGTATTTATATGTCTCCATAATGGAATCAAGTGTATGTAGATTGGCATAAACACAGATCAATGGAACAGGACAGAAAGCCCAGAGATAAACCTACATACCTATGGCTATCTCATCTATGACAAAGGAGCTAAGGATATACAATGGAGAAAAGACAGTCTCTTCAGTAATTGGTGCTGGGAAAACTGGACCCCTACACATAAAGGAATGAAATTAGAACACTCCATAACACCATACACAAAAATAAACTCTAAATTGATTAGAGATCTAAATATAAGACCAGACACTATAAAACACTTAGAGGAAACCATAGGCAGAACACTCTATGACATAAATCACAGCAAGATCCTTTTGGACCCACCTCCTAGAGAAATGGAAATAAAAACAGAAATCAACAAATGGGACCTAATGAAACTTAAAAGCTTTTACACAGTACAGGAAAACATAAACAAGATGCAAAAACAACCCTCAGAATGGGAGAAAATATTTTCAAATGAAGCAATTGACAAAGGATTAATCTCCTAACTTTACAAGCACTGCATGTAGCTCAATATCACAAAAACAAACAACCCAATCCACAAACGGGCAGAAGACCTAAATAGACATTTCTCCAAAGAAGATATACAGATTACCAAGAAACACATGAAAGGATGCTGAACATTTCTAATCATTAGAGAAATGCAAATCAAAACTACCGTGAGGTATCACCTCACAGCAGTCAGAGTGGCAATCATCAAAAAATTCTACAAAACAATAAATGCTGGAGAGGCCTTTATTGGAGAAAAGGGAACACACTTGCACTGTGGGTGGGAATGTAGATTGATATGGGCACTAGGGAGAACAGTACGGAGGTTCCTTTAAATAACTAACAATAGAAGTACCATACGACACAACAATCCAACTACTGGACATTTGCCTTGTGAAAACCATAATTCAAAAAGAGTTATGTACAAAAATGTTCATTGCAGCTCTATTTGCAATAGCCAGGACATGGAAGCAACCTAAGTGTCCAGCAACAGATGAATGGATAAAGAAGATCTGGCACATATATACAATGGAATATTACTCACCCATACATAGGAATGAAATTGGTTCATTTGTAGAGACCTTGATGGATCTAGAGACTGTCATACAGAGTGAAGTAAGTCAGAAAGAGAAAAACAAATATTGTATATTAATGCATATATGTGGAACCTAGAAAAATGGTACAGATGAACCAGTTTGCAGGGCAGAGATAGAGACACAGATGTAGGGAACAAACATATGGACACCAAGGAGGGAACACCATGTGAGGGTGGTGGTGGGATGAACTGGGAGACTAGGATTCACATGTGCACACTTATATGTATAAAATAGATATCCAATAAGAACCTGCTGTATAAAAGAAATAAATAAATTTAAAAAAATTAAAAATAAATAAATAACATTTAATAAAATAAAACAGAAAAAAAGTTTTTCCCTTCACATAGATGTCTTAATATTAATGCATTATTTCCATGTTTATATCTCCAAATTAAAAAAAAAGAGGAATAAATAAAATCTACCTTGAACCAAAAAGAAAAAAAAGAAAAAAAAAAAAAAAAAACAGAAGCCAACAGTTATACAGAGGAAAATCGTATCAGGGCACTTGCTCCAGTGGTAAAAAATTCTTAAGTTGGTTAGAGGTGGGAAATCGTCTCCCATGCACTCAGCAGCACTCCCCCCCACAAGGAGCATCCTCATTGCAAAGCTGGGGAAATATGTCGAGGCGTCTGTGAGTAAATGTGAGCTGAGCCCCAGTCCTGCTGCAGCTGAACACTTCCCACCCTTTCCAGGTAAAACACCTGAATATGTACAAGCACTTGCAAGCCTAGAGGAAGGGCTGTGGAGCCACACCAGCGACAGCACGCAGGCCGACTTGGTGCCTGCAGGCCAGTCAGGATGGTCCTGGCCCCAGATGCTCTTCTGGAATCTTTCCATTTCCCTGCCTGAGATACCCCTCCTGCCATGGCCCCCACTGCTTTTTTACTTCCTCACCTCTGCCTGGGGAGAAATTCCAGCAGCAGGTATGGGTGACACATCCTCTTCTTTAGCAGGTGGCAGCCTGGCAACTCCTGCAGAAAGTCCAGCAGAGCCCCACTCACACTGGGCCACCCACAAAGCCACGGCCTCTCCCTCCCTACCACCACCCCAGGCCCGACACTGCTGACGGGGCAGAGAATATGGCGTCAGGCACAGCTACAGTGGCACTTGCTGACTGGAGAGGTGTTTATATTGACCTCAACCCAGGCACACCTGGGGAGGGCTGGCAGGCAGTGTCAGGCTCCCCAAATCAGCCAATCCTCACCCCTCAGGGGCTCACAGTTGCAGAAAATGAAACTTGTTAAATGGGCCAGGCCCAAGGAAGAGGTGTGGGCTCTTGAGAGTCAGGCTAGACAAGGGGCTGCAGCTGCGGCTTGTTTTCTTATCATTTTATCTGGTCCATGAGTGGAAAACAACTTCAAGAACACCCTATCCTAATGAGAGGAACCCAGGAGTCAGGGAGAGGAGTGATGGTGGGTGGAGACAGAGGCCTGGTGCCCTGGCTGCAGTGGAAGTGTCTGGAAGACCAGGCAGCGAGAGGCTGCACAGAGTGATAGCCAGGGTCACAGACCTGTCAGAGCTGCTGTTTGTTAGTTCAAGTCCTGCTCTGAGGAGTTCTGTGTCAGCTGTGAGCGACAGGTGAGCTGGGGGTTCTCTGCAAGGTGGGCTATGTGCACAGTTCCTGTGTGTCCAGCCCTGCTGGGGTACCTGCCCAGGGGAGTTCCATATCCTGGGAAGGGCCTGACTATGAGAGCCCCATGGGCTGCTGGGTAGATGCAGAGGTGAGCTCCATAACTTGGGAGGGACTTGAACACGAGAGCCCCGTGGGCTGTGGGGTGGTGGGTGCAGCCCAGGTGAGCTCCATATCCTGGGATTGGCCTGACCACGAGAGCCCCATGGGCTGCTGGATACCTGATAAAGGATATCAGGACAGTCAGTGAAGCCACCGAGGATATACATCCAGTAGCTCCTATTTCATACAACCTGTTGGAAATTCTACCATCCACCAGGCCATGGCATTCTGTATTACACTTCAATGATGCCTTCTTCTGTATTCCATTCATCTCAGAGTCACAAGAATTTTTGGCTTGTGAGTGGCAGGACACAACATGCAACAAAACCAATAATGCTGGGCCGTCCTGCCCCAATGGTTCAAAAATCCCCACACCATCATTGGGGATATGTCCTCTAAAGACCTAAAAGTTCTACCTCTGTAAAAGGGATCCCTCCTTCAATATGCAGATGACATTCTGATCGCCAGGCCTACTAAAGACGCCTCGGAACTACCTAGCCAAGAAAGGATAGAAGGTGTCCAAGAAAAAGGCTCAAATATCCCAGGCTCAGGTGACATGCCTGGGCTTCATTCTCACAGATATTCGGAGAAACGCATCCCAGGATAGGGAAGAAGCCATTTGCATCCTTACCTCTTCTAAAACTAGAAGACAGCTTAGGGGTTCCTGGTGAGGCCAAGGTTTTCTGCATCTGGATCCCTAACTACAGTCTAATAGCTGGGATTCTACATTAAACACTGACATGAAAAGATGATGATCCTTTTGTATAGAATCCAGAAGCAGCCTTTCAAGAATGGAAAGAGCAGTCAATTCAGACCCTTGCCCAGGAACTCGCTAATTTAGCTAAACCCTTTGACCTTTACATACCCGGTCAAAGGTTAATCGCCCTTGGAGCCTTAGTGCAAAAACTGGGACCACTTGAAATGGAGCAACACAAGAATGCCCTTCAGGTATGATAAACTATGGTCACCAAGGGCTTTGCCCACCGACTCATCAGGCCAGGATACTGGGGTATCTATAAAGCTAGAAATCAGCAGCCCGCAAGGCCAGCTCCCTCCTAAGGGAAAAGGACCCCACGTCGTGATCCTAACCACCCATCATGCCCAGAAGTTGCAGGTGTCGCTCTGTGGACACACTGACCTCGAGTGTGGAGGCCCTCCAACTCCAACCTCCAGAGAGACAAATGGGGGCAACGGGCCCCCAAGATGACTCGTGTGACCATCACTTGACCTGGAGTTTCTCTCAGAAAAGAACAAGACTGTGCCCCGAAAGGGCAGACTAATGCTTGCAGGAATTACTGCACCCAGAGGGGAGCTAATAAGCTTGGCACGGGAAACGCATATCACGCTCTCACCTTAGAAAACCCTACAGACACTGCGGTGATGGTGGCCAATATGACCGGCTGGACTGCTGGCTACTTCTAAAGGCCGTTGACTCAGTGGACGTCATGGTCCTGGATCACCACTGACCCTGGACTCTCTGGGAGTTGCGCGGGAAGGGTTCTGACACATGGTGCTGTTTGTACATTAGTTCAGCGACCTAATTAAAGAAAGGACAGACTACTGGTCAGAGCATCTAGGCTGACAAAAACCGTCAGCCTAAGGTCGCCGAACAAATGTGGGTTGGGGTGAAACCTGCCACCTCAGCATCTCTGCACATCTCTCTCCTGGACACTTAAAGGTCATTAGAATCTATAACACTTCCAATGCTGGTGCTCAGGCGGACGAGAAGTGAGGCAGGAGGCCTTGGGAGAATCAACCTCACCTGGAGGCTGGTGGGGAGACGTTTTTCCCCTCCCCCCAAGTCTCAGGGCTCCCACCACAGCATGAAGCAGTTACAAAAGAGGGGTCTGCACCCTCAACACCCGAAGAATGAGGAACAGTACAAAAAGCAGAGGAGGTGTTCGTCTCTGGCAACGTTCATTAAAAATTCCTGGGAGATAAAAAGAGAATCTGGGCAATAAAATAAAGTCTTACCTGTTTTTCCTTTGTGCTTTGTCTAATTTCACGTGCTCCTAGGGTTCTGCATGCAGAGGTCCCACACCCGGCACTTCAGACCCGATTTCGTAGTGCAGAATTGCTGGGTCCACACCTCAGCTAGCGGGGTCCCATGCAGACTCCACGGCATAGAGCCTGAGCTTCAGCCAACCCAGCCCTCGAGAGCTCCGTCCCCTTCCTCCCACTGACGCTCCTGGGATCCCTACACAGCATCCCAGCCCACAGCCCGTGGGGGAGTGCACGCTCTCACCTCTCCATTCGGTTTTCAAAATAATGTTTCCTTTGCTTCTGAACCAAACTCAGTCTTGATCTGTTGGCTCCAATGACACTGGGCACGGGGACTCATGTTGGGGTCCACTCTGGAGGATCAGTAACAGAAATTGAGAACCTTGTAACTTCAATGAACAGATGTGTGAGCCAAACTGTAGTTAACATAGAGCAGTGTATAATGCTCGGGTAAAATAAGATGTTTCTAAGACTTACCTTTGATATTTCCATCACTTTACTATAAGCAAGTTCAGTGAAGACCTCTGTTTTATTTGTCAGGTCAACATTAGAGAAATTAAGTGATTTATTTCCATGGATGTACATCGAATACTCATGGCTGAAGCTTCAATCTTGTTTTGAATGATTTTCCATTGAAAATGATACCTCTATTTCAGCTCCCCCATTTCTGAGATGTATAAAATCTTATAATTTATTATTACCAAAGGGGAAAGGTAGGAGAAGGGATAAATTAACAGTGTGGGATTAACACATACACACTGCTATGTATAAAATAGATCATCAACAAGGAACTACTGTATAGCATAGGGAACTACACTGAATATTTTGCAATAACCTATAAGGGGAAATAATATGAAAAAGAATAGATATTTTTATTGACATCGTCTATCACAGACAGATAAAATGTAACCTAAGCAATGCCGATGGTGAACGCTTCTGAACCTGAAGATTTCAATCATCTATAGTTTGGGCTCTGCCTATTTCCCAAGGCGCTTAATGGACATACGTGTAGCCGTAGCTTAAAAATTCCCCAGTTTGGGGTACGGGGAGGCACTGATTTGGAAAAATCCCTGGTGTTCTCCTTCCATGCACTGGACCCTTCCTACAGCTAAAACATGCCTGTCACACCTAGAGGATGGTACACCATTTGATCGGAAAGAGTTTGGAAAAGGCACCTCATCTCCTCATCGTCTGGTGCTCGGGTTCACCCCTCCAGCATCTTTCCTAACAATCTCCTCACTTGGGGATATCAGCACCGTCAACATCCTGTTGCACACAGTTTGGAATTTGTCCAGACGATGAAGCGGAAGGATGAGAAAAATTTAGAGACAAGTCTTAGTTGTTCAGACAGGCACATGTCACTCTAATTTCCAATCTGGAAGACAAATTCATCAAAGGCTAGAATTGCCCACGGAAACAGAATAGGTCTAGAGGAAATCCCGCTGTTTTGTGTCCAGTTTCCAAAAACACAAGTTGAAAAATGGAACTCAGGGGCAGTAAAATTCATGAAACTGCAGAGTTGAAAATATCTATCGTCGAAAAATGTCTTGAGGTAAGTCACAGAAAAGGAGTTGTAAGCAAGGGAGAGTGGCAGGAAACAGATTTGAAGAGGTAGAAAGGACTCCCCATTAAAGCACAAGAAAAGGGGCTGAACATCGCCAATGATGCAGTTGGCCCAAAAGGGCGTATGCAAATTTTTCCGAATATATTCAAGTAAAGGCCATACACACTTTTTATCCAACTAAACAGGTGGGCACTGGAAATCAATACTACAAAATGTATCACTTCACATCAGTCAGAAGGGCCATCCACATAAAGTGTAAACACCAGAAATGCAGGATAGGGTTAGGAGAAAAGGGAGCCCTGTGAGGCTGATAGTGGAATTGTAATTTGCCAACGGCCACTATGGCGAAGTGTATTGTGTTTGCTAAAACATCTAAAAGCTGAGCTACAGAGCATAGGGCACTTGCACTCATGGACGTATCTGCACTGTGATGAAAGGATCATGGAGCATTGTGGTGACAAATTTCACAGAGCATTGTGATGATGAGGGCATTGACCATTGTGATGACACAGGTCATGAAGCCTTGTGATGAAGGGACACACGGAGCATTGTGATGACTGGGGTAATGTAGCATTGTGATGACAGGGTCATGGAGCATTTGTCTGACAAGTTTCATGGATAATTGTGTTGACAGTGGGCATGGCACATTGTGATGACAAGGGCATGGAGCATTTTGATGACAGGGTCATGGAGTATGGTGAAGACAGGTGTCAGGGAGCATTGTGATGGCATATTTCATGTACCATTGTGATGACAATGGCATGGAGCATTGTGATGCCAAGTGTTATGGAGGACTGTGATGACAAAGGTAATGGAGCATTGTGATGACAAAGGCTTGGAGCATTGTGATGAAAAGGGTCATGGAGCATTGTGATGACAAGGGCATGGAGCATTGTGATGACAACGGCCATTGAGAATTTTGAGGAAAATGTTGTGAAGCATTGTGATGACAAAGGCATGGGGCTTGCTATGACAGGGGTCATGGGGCATTGCGATGACAAGTGCATGGAGAATTGTGATGACAAGAGCATGTAACTTTGTGATGAGAACTGTCATGGAGCATTGTGATGACAAGGACATGGAGAATTATGATGACCAGGGCATGGAGCACTGTGATGGCAAAACCGTGGAGCACTGTGATGAGAAGACCGTGGATAATTCTGGTGACGAGCATCATGGAGCACTGTAATGACAAGGGGCATGGAGCATTGTGATGATACGTCTCATTGAGCATTGTGATGACAGGGGTCATGGATCATTGTGATGACAAGGGTCATGGAGTATTGTGATGAGAAGCTTGTGGAGTATTGTGATGACAAAGCATTTAACACTGTGATGGGAAGTGTCATGGAACATAGTGTTGCCAAGAACGTGGAGAATTGTGATGAAAGGGATCATGGAGCATTGTGACGACCAGGGCATGGAGCATTGTGATGGCAAGACCGTGGAGCATTGTGATGAGAAGACCATGGATAATTTTGAGGATGAGCGTCATGGAGCGCTATAATGACAAGGGGTATGGATAATTTTGATGACAGTGGCCATGGAGCATTGTGATGACAAGAGTCATGGAGCAATTTGATGACAAGCGTGTGGAGCATTGTGATGAGAAGACCATGGATAATTGTGAATGACGAGCGTCATGGAGCACTGTAATGACACGGGGTATGGAGCATTGTGATGACAGTGCTCATGGAGCATTGTGATGACAAGTGTCATGGAGCATTCAGATGACAAGCTTGTGGAGTATTGTGATGACAATGGCATGGAGCATTGTGATGAAAAATGCATGGAGCCTTTTCATGACAGGTTTCAAGAAGCATTCTGACGACAAGTGTCAGAGAGCATTGTGATGGCAAGTGTATTGAGAATTGTGATGACAAATGTCATGGAGCATTGTGACGACAAGGGCATGGAGTATTGTGATGACAGGCATCATGGAGCGTTGTGATGACAAGGGTTATGGAACATTGTGATCACATGGGTTTGGAGCATTTTGAAGACAGAGGTCATGGATCATTGTGATTTCAAGGAGCATGGAGCATTGTGATGACAGGGGTCATGGAGAATTGTGATGTTAGGGGACATGGAACATTTTGATGAAAAGGGTCATGGAGCATTTTGGTGTCAGTGGTTATGGAACATTGTGATGGTGATGTCAGGGGTCATCGAACATTTTGATGATAAGTGCATGTAGCATTGTGATGACAAGGTTTATGGAGCATTGTGATGACAAGATTGTGGAGCACTGTGATGACAAGCGCATGACAAATTGTGATGACATGTGTCAAGGAGCATTGTGCTGTCAAGCACATGGAGCATTGTAATGACAACGGTCATGGAGCATTGTGCTGAGAAAGGCATAGAGTATTGTGATGACAAGGGTCAAAGAACATTGTGATGAAAAGTTCATGGAGCATTGTGGTTAAAAAGGTCACAGAGACTGTTGATGATGAGGGCATGGAACATTGTGATGACAAAGGTCATGAAGCATTGTGATGACTGGAGTCACGGAGCATTGTGATGACAGGGGTCATGGAGCTTTGTGATATCAAGGGCATGGAACATTGTGAAGACCAGATCATACAGCATTTTGAAGACAGGTGTCAGGGAGCATTGTGATGACATATGTAATGGCCCATTGTGATGACAATGGCATGGAGCATTGTGATGCAAGTGTCATGGAGGATTCTGATGACAAAGGTAATGGAACAGTGTGAGGACAATGGCTTGGAGCATTGTGATGACAAGGGTCAGGGAGCATTGTGCTGACAAGTGCATGGGGAATTGTGATGACAAGGGTCATGGAGCATTTTGATGACAAGCTTGAGGAGTATTTTGATAACAATGGCAAGGAGCATTGTGATGAAAACTGCATGGGGCATTGTGAGGAAAAAGGCACGGAGCCTTTTCGTGACAGGGTTCATGGAGCATTCTGAAGACAAGTGTCAGGGAGCATTGTGATGACAAGTGTATTGAGAATTGTGATGACAAAGTTCATGGAGCACTGTGATGAAAAGGGCATGGAGTACTGTGATGACAGGCATCATGGAGATTTTTGATGACAAGTGTTAAGGAAGTTGGTGATCAGAAGTGTTTGGAGCATTGTGATGACACAGGTCATGGATCATGTTGATTTCAAGAAGCATGGAGAATTGTGATGACAAGGGCAAGAAACAATGTGATACCAAGGTTCATGGAGGATTTTGATGACAATGGTAAAGGAGTATTGTGATGACAAGCGCATAGAACATTGTAATGACAAGTTCATGTAGCATTTTGCTAACAAAGGCATGGAGAACTGTGATGACAGGTGTCATGGAACACTGTGATGACATGCATCACAGAGCATTGTGAATACAGGGGTCATGGAGCATCGGGATGAAAGGGGCATGGATCATTGTGATGAAAAGTGTCATGGAAGATTGGGCTGAAAATATTCATGGAGTATTGTGATGACAGGGGTCATGGAGCATTGTGATGACAAGAGTCCCGGATCACTCTGTTGTCAGGGGTAATGGAGTGTTGTGATGACAGTGGTCATGGAGCATTGTGATGATATTGGTCATGGAGCATTGTGATGAGAGTCTCATGGAGAATTTGGCTGAAAATGTTCATGGAATACCCTGATGACAGGGGTCATGGAACATTGTGATGACAAGGAAATGGAGCATGGTGATGACAAGGTCCTGGAGCATTGTGATGAGAAGACCATGGAGACATGTGATGACAAGTCTCATGGAGTATTCTGATGAAAAGGGGCATGGAGCATTGTGATTACAGTGTTCTTGGAGCATTGATATGACAGGGGCATGGAGCATTGTGAAGAGAAGTACATGGAGCATTCTGATGAATGCGTCATGGAGCACTGTGATGACAAGTGCATGGAACATTGTGATTACAGGTGTCTTGGAGCACTGTGATGAAAAGGGCATGGATCACTGTGATGAAGAAGGCATGGAGCCTTGTCATGACACTGTTCAAGGAGCATACTGACGACAAGTGTCAGGGAGCATTGTGATGACCAGTGTATTGAGCATTGTGATGACAAAGTTTATTTAGCATAGTGATGAGAAGACCATGGATAACTGTGATTATGAGCGTCATGGTGTGTTGTGATGATAAGTGTTATGGAATATTGTGATCACAACGGTTTGGAGCATTGTGATGACAGAGGTCATGGAGCATTTTGATTTAATTGTGATGACAATAGCCTGAAGCATTATGATGATGGGCATGGTGCATTGTGATGATAGGATTCATGGAGCTTTGAGATGAAAAGGGGCATCGAGCATTCTGATAACAAAGGTCTTGGAGCATTGTGATGACAAGGGCATGGAGCATTGTGATGAGAAGTCCATGGAACATTCTGATGACATGTGTCATGGGGCTTTCTGATGACAAGGGCATGGAGCATTGTGATTACAGGGGTCTTGGAACATTGTGATGACAAGTGTCATGGAGCCTTGTGAATGACAAGGCCGTGGAACATTGTGATGGCAGGGGTCATGAAACATTGTTATGACAGGTGTAATGGAGCATTGTGATGAGAAGGGCAGGAAGCATTGTTGTGAAATATTTCATGGATTATTGTGATGAGAGTGGGCATGGAGCATTGTGATGACAAGAGCATGGAACGCTGTGATACATGGGTCATGGAGGATTGTAATGACAAGGGCATGGAGCATTGTGATGAGAAGGGCATCGAGCACTGTGATGACAAGTGTCATGGAGCTCTGTGATGACAAGGGCATGGAGCAATGTGATGAGAGGGTTCATGGAGCATTGTGATGACAATGACATGGAGCATTGTGATGTCAAGGGTCATGGAGCTTTGTGATGACAAAAGTCATGGAGCATTTTGATGACAAGGGCGTGGTGCATTGTGATGAGAAGGGCAGGGAGCAGTTTGAGGACAGGGTCATGCAGCAATTTGATGAAAATTGTAATGGAACAATTTGATGACAGGGGTTTTAGAACATTGTGATATCAGGGGTCATGGAGCCTTGGGATGAAAAGGGTCATGGAGCATTTTGATGACAGGGGTTGTGGAACATTGTGATGCCAGGGGTCATGGAACATTGTGATGATAAGGGGAGGTAGCATTGTGATGACAGGGGTC
Source organism: Mesoplodon mirus (assembly GCF_964341445.2). NCBI lineage: Eukaryota > Metazoa > Chordata > Mammalia > Artiodactyla > Ziphiidae > Mesoplodon > Mesoplodon mirus. The sequence continues at coordinate 113,418 of NW_028295166.1, read as the reverse complement.
ATGGAACATTGTGATTACAGGGGTGAGAGAGTAATGTGATGACTAGTGATGGAACATAATGATATCTCATGTGAGAGAGCATTTTGATGAGAAGTGCATGGAGCATTGGGATTATAAATTTATGGAGCATATCGATGACAAGGTTGTGGAACGTTGTGATGAAAAGCGCGTGGCACATTGTGATGACAAGGGTCATGGAGCATTGTTCTGACAAAGGCATGGAGCACTGTGATGAAAATTTCATGGAACATTTTGGTAAAAAATATCACAGAGACTTTTGATGACTCGGTAATGGACCATTGTGATGACAAAGGTCATGGAGCATTTTGATGAATGGAGTCAGGGAGCATTGTGATGACAGGGGTCATGGGGCAGTGTGATGCCAAGGGCATGGAGCATTGTGATGAGAAGACCATGGAGCCTTGTGATGACAACTGTCATGGAGCATACTGATGAAAAAGGGCATGAAGCATTGTGATTACAGGGGTCTTGGAGCATTGTGATGAAGTGGGCATTTAGCATTGTGATGAGAAAGACATGGAATATTATGATGACATACGACATGGAGATTTGTGATGACAAGGGCATAGAGAATTGTGATTACAGGGGTCTTGGAGCATTGTGATGACAAGGGTCATGGAGCCTTGTGATGACAAGGCCGTGGAAAATTGTGATGGCAGGCGTCATGGAGCATTGTTATGACAGAGGTAATGGAGCATTGTGATGAGAAGAGCACTGAACATTGGTCTGAAATATTTCATGAATTATTGTGAAGAGAGTGGGCATGAAGCATTGTGATGACATGGCCACGGAACATTGTTACATGGGTCATGGAGTATTGTAAAGACAACGGCATGGAGCATTGTGATGAGAAGGGCATCAAGCATTGTGATGACAAGTGTCATGGAGCTTTCTGATGACAAGGGCATTGAGCAATGTGATGAGAGGGTTCATGGAGCATTGTTATGACAATGACATGGAGCATACTGATGTCAAGGATCATGGAGCTTTGTGATGACAAAGGTCATGGAGCCTTTTGATGACAAGGGCGTGGTGCATTGTGATGAGAAGGGCAGGGAGCATTTTGATGACAGTGACATGCAGCAGTTTGAGGAAGAGTGTAATGGAATATTTTGATGAGAGGGGTTATAGAATATTGTGATGTCATTGGTCATGGATCTTTGGGTTGAAAAGGGTCATGGAGCATTTTGATGACAGCGGTTGTGGAACATTGTGATGTCAGGTGTCATGGAACATTGTGATGATAAGTGGATGTAGCATTGAGATGACAGGGGTCATGGAACATTGTGATTACAGGGATGAGGGAGTATGGTGATGACTAGTGATGGAACATTGTGATATCTCTGGTGAGAGAGCATTTTGATGAGAAGTGCATGGATCAATGTGATTACAAGGTTTATGGAGCATAGCGATGACAAGGTTGTGAACCTTTGTAATGAAAATTGCGTAGCACAATGTGATGACAAGGGTCATGGAGCATTGTTATGACAAAGGCATGGAACATTGTGATGACAAGTGTCACGGAGCATTGTGAGGAAAATTTCATGGAGCATTGTGGTTACAATGGTCACAGAGCCTTGTGGTGACTGGGGCATGGAGCATTGTGATGACAAACGTTATGAAGCATTGTGATGACTGGAGTCACGGAGCAATGTGATGACAGGGGTCATGGAGCATTGTGATGACAAGGACATTGAGCATTGTGATGACAGGTGCATGGAGCATTGGACTGAAAAGTTTCATAGATTATTGTGATGACAGTTGGCATGCATTGTGATGACAAGGGCATGGAGCATTGTGATGTGAAGGTCATGGATTATTGTGAAGACAGGTGTCATGGAGCATTGTGATGACCTATGTCATGATCGACTGCGATGACAAGGACATGCAGCATTGTGATGAGAATGTCATGGAGTATTGTGTAGACAGGTGTCAGCGAGCATTGGGATGATATATGTCATGGTCCATTGCAATGACAATGGCATGGAGCATTTTGATGCCAAATGTAATGGAGGATTGTGATGACAAATATAATGGAGCATTGTGATGACTAATGCTTGGAACATTATGATGACAAGGGCCATTGAGAATTTTCATGACAAGGTCGTGAAGCATTGTGATGACAATGTCCTGGAGCATTGTGATGAGAAAACCATGGAGCCTTGTGATGACGAGTCTCATGGAGCATACTGATGAAAAGGGGCATGGAGCATTGTGAATACAAGGGTCTTGGAACATTGTGATGACAAGGGCATGGAGCATTTTGAGGAGAAGGACAAGGAGCATTCTGATGACATGCGTCATTGAGCTTTGTGATGACAAGGGCATGGAGCATTGTGATTAGAGGGGTCTTGGAGCACTGTGAAGAAAAGGGCATGGATCATTGTAATGAAAGAGGCATGGAGCCTCGTCATGACAGGGTTCCAGGAGCATACAGACAACAAGTGTCAGGGAGCATTTTGATGACAATGTCGTTGTGCATTGTGATGAGAAGGGCAAGGAGCATTGTGATCACAGTGTCATGGAGCAATTTGATGAAAAGGGTCATGGAACATTTTGATGACAGGGTTTATGGAACATTGTGATGTAAGGGGTCATGGAGCATTTTGATAAAATGTGTCATGGAGCATTTTGATGACAGGGGTTATGGAACATTGTGATGTCAGGGGTCATCGAACATTGTGATGATTAGTGCATGTAGTACTGTGATGACAGGAGTCATGGAACATTGTGATGACAGGGGTGATGAAGTAATGTGACGAATAGTGATGTATCATTGTGATATCAGTGGTGAGAGAGCATTTTGATGAGAAGTGCATGGAGCATTGTGATGACAACGTTTATGGAGCACTGTGTTGACAAGATTGTGGAGCACTGTGATGACAAGTGCATGGAGCATTGTGATGACAAGGGTCATGGAGCATTGTGGTGAGAAAGGCATAGAGCATTGTCATGACAGGTGTCAAAGAGCATTGTGATAAAAAGTTCATGGAGCATTGTGGTTAAAAAGGTCACAGAGACAGTTGATGATGAGGGCATGGACCATTGTGATGACAAAGGTCATGAATCATTATGATGACTGGAGTCACGGAGCATTGTGATGACAGGGGTCATGGAGCATTGTGCTGACAAGGGCATGGAGCATTGTGATGACAAAGGTCATGGAGCATTCTGATGACAAGCTTGTGGAGTATATTGATGACAGTGGCATGGAGCATTGTGATGAAAATGGCATGGGGCATTGTGATGAAAAAGGCATGGAGCCTTTTCGTGACAGGGTTCAAGGAGCATTCTGGCGACAAGAGTCAGGGAGCATTGTGATGACAAGTGTAATGAGAATTGTTATGACAAAGGTCATGGAGCATTGTGATCAAAATGGCATGGAGTATTGTGATGATGGGCATCATGGAGCGTTGTTTTGACAAGTGTTATGGAACATTGTGATCAAAAGGGTTTGGAGCATTGTGAAGACAGAGGTCATGGATCATTTTGATTTCAAGGAGCATGGAGCATTGTGATGACAAGGACATGAAGCAATGTGATCCCAAAGTTCATGGAGGATTGTGATGACAATGGTAATGGAGAATTGTGATGACAAGCGCATAGAGCATTGTAATGACAAGGTCATGTAGCATTTTGCTGACATAGGCATGGAGGATTGTGATGACAGGTGTCATGGAGCACTGTGATGACAAGCGTCACGGAGCATTGTGAATACAGGGGTCATGGAGCATTGGGATGACAAGGGCATGGATCATTGTGATGACAAGTGTCATGGAGCATTGGGCTGAAAATGTTCATGGAGTGTTGTGATGACAGGGGCATGGAGCATTGTGATTACATGGGTCTTGGAGCATTGTGATGACAAGTGTCATGGAGCCTTGTGATGACAAGGCCGTGGAACATTGTGATGGCAGTGGTCATGGAGCACTGTTATGACAGGGGTAATGGAGCATTGTGATGAGAAGGGCATGGAGCATTGTGATTAAAAGGTTTATGGAGCATTGACATGACAAATTTGTGGAACGCTGTGATGAAAAGCACGTGGCACATTGTGATGACAAGCGTCATGGAAAATTTTTCTGACAAAGGCATGGAACATTGTGATGACAAGGGTCACGGAGCATTGTGATGAAAAGTTCAATGAGCATTTTGGTTACAAAGGTTACAGAGCCTTGTGATGACGCGGGCATGGACCATTGTGATGACAAATGTTATGAAGCATTGTGATGACTTGAGTCAGGGAGCATTGTGATGACAGGGTTCATGGAGCGTTGTGATGACAAGGGCAGGGAGCATTTTGATGACAATGGCATGGAGCATTGGTCTGACAAGATTCATAGATTATTGTGATGACAGTGGACATGGTGCATTGTGATGACAAGGGCATGGAGCATTGTAATGAGAAGATCATGGATTATTTTGAAGATATGTGTCAGGGAGCATTGTGATGACATATATCATGGTCCATTGCGATGACAATGGCATGGAGCATTGTGATGCCAAATGAAATGGAGGATTGTAATGACAAATATAATGGAGCATTGTGATGACAAGGGCCATTGAGAATTTTCATGACAAGGTCGTGAAGCATTGTGATGACAATGTCCTGGAGCATTGTGATGAGAAAACCATGGAGCCTTGTGATGACAAATCTCATGGAGCATACTGTTGAAAAGGGGCATGGACCATTGTGATTACAGGGGTCTTGGAACATTGTGATGAAAAGGGCATGGATCATTGTGATGAAAATGGCATGGAACCTTGTCTTGAAAGGGTTCAAGGAGAGTACAGACAACAAGTGTCAGGGAGCATTTTGATGACAAGTGTATTGAGCATTGTGATGACAAAGGTCATGGAGCATTGTGATGAGAAGACCATGGATTATTGTGATGATGAGTGTCATAGGGCATTGTGAAGACAAGTGTTATGGAATATTGTGATCACAAGGGTTTGGAGCATTTTGATCACAGAGGTCATGGAGCATTTTGATTTCATTGTGATGACAATAGCATGAAGCATTATGATGATGGGCATGGTGCATTGTGATGACAGGGTTCATGGATCATTGAGATGAAAAGGAGCATGGAGCATTGTGATTACATGGGTCTTGGAGCATTGTGATGAGAAGGGTCATGGAGCCCTGTGATGACAAGGCCATGGAACATCGTTATGGCAGGTATCATGGAGCATTGTTATGACAGGGGTAATGGAGCATTGTGATGGCAAGGGCATGGAACATTGTGATGAGAAGGCCATGGAGCATTCTGATGACATGTGCCATGGAGCATTGTGATGACAAGGGACACGGAGCTTTGTGATGAAAAGTTCATGGAGCATTGTGGTTACAAAATCAGAGAGCCTTGTGATGACGCGGGCATGCAACATTGTGATGATAAACGTTATGAAGCATTGTGATGACTGGTTTCATGGAGCATTGTGATGACAGGGGTCATGGAGCATTGTGATGACTAGGGAATGGAGCATTGTGATGATAAGAGTCACGGATCATTGTTTTGTCAGGTGTCCTGGAGTGTTTTGATGACAGTTGTCATGGTGCATTGTGATGATATTGGTCATGGAGCACTGTGATGAGAAGGGCATGGATCATTGGGCTGATAATATTCATGGAGTATTGTGATGACAGGTGTCATGGAGCATTGTGATGAAAAGGGAATGGAGCATTGTGATGAGAAGACCATGGAGACTTGTGATGACAAATCTCATGGAGCATTCTGATGAAAATGCGTATGGGACACTGTGATTACAGTGGTCTTGGAGCATTGTGATGACAAGGGCATGGAGCTTTGTCATAAGACGGCCATGCAGCATTCTAATGACATGCGTCATGGAGCTTTGTGATGACAATTCTCATGCAGCATTCTGATGAAAAGGGGCATGGAGCATTGTGCTTACAGTGGTCTTGGAGCATTGTGATGACAAGGACATGGAGCATTGTCATGAGACGGCCATGCAGCATTCTGATGACATGCGTAATGGAGCTTTGTGATGACAAGGTCATGGAGTATTGTGATGACAGGGGCATGGACCATTGGTCTGGCATGTTTCATAGATTATTGTGATGACAGTGGACATGGTGCATTGTGATGGCCAGGGCATGGAGCACTGTGATGAGAAGGCCATGGAGCATTCTGATGACATGTGTCATGGAGCTTTGTCATGAAAAGTGCATGAAGCAATGTGATGAGAGTGTTCATGGAGCATTGTGATGACAATGACATGGAACATTGTGATGCCAAGTGTCATGCATCTTTGTGATGACAAATGTCATGGAGCATTTTGATGAGAAGGGCATCGAGCATTGTGATTACAGGGGTCTTGGAGCATTGTGATGAAAAGGGCATGGATCATTGTGATGAAAAATGCATGGAGCCTTGTCATGAGAGGGTTCAAGGAGCATACAGACAACAATTGTCAGGGAGCATATTGATGACAAGTGTATTGAGCATTGTGATGACAAAGGTCATTGAGCATTGTGATGAGAAGACCATGGATAATGTGATGACAAGAGTCATGGGGCATTTGGATGACAAATGTTATGGAATATTTTGATCAAAAGGGTTTGGAGCATTGTGATGACAGGGTCTTGGAGCAATTTGATGAAAAGGGTAATGGGACATTTTGATAACAGGGGTTATGGAACATTGTGATGTCACGGGTCATGGAGCACTTTGATGAAAAGGGTCATGGAGCATTTTCATGATAGTGGTATAGAACATTGGGATGTCAGGGGTCATCGAACATTGTGATGATAATGCCTGTAGCATTGTGGTGACAGGAGTCATGGAGCAATATGATGAAAAGGGTCATGGAACATTTTGATGACAAGGGTTATGGAACATTCTGATGTCATGGGTCATGGAGCTTTTTGATGAAAAGGATCATGGAGCATTTTGATGACAGGGGTTATGTAACATTGTGATGACAGGAGATATGGAACATTGTGATGACAGGGGTGACGGAGTATGGTGACGAATAGTGATTTAAAATTGTGATATCAGTGGTGAGAGAACATTTTGATGAGAAGTGCATGGAGCATTGTGATGACAAGGTTTATGGAGTATTGTGATGACAAGATTGTGGAGCACTGTGATGTCAAGCGCATGGTGCATTATGATGACATCTGTCAAGGAGCATTGTGCTGACAAGCGCATGGAGCATTGTGATGACAAGGGTCATGGAGCATTGTGCTGAGAAAGGCATAGAGCATTGTGATGACAAGGGTCAAAGAGCATTGTGATGAAAAGTTCATAGAGCATTGTGCTTAAAAAGGTCACAGAGACTGTTGATGACGGGGGCATGGACAATTGTGATGACAAAGGTCATGAAGCATTGTGATGACTGGAGTCACGGAGCATTGTGATGATAGGGGTCACGGAGCATTGTGATAACAAGGGCAGGGAGCATTGTGATGACAAGGGCATGGATCATTGGACAAATAAGTTTCATGGATTATTGTGATGACAGTTCAATGGCGCACTGTGATGACAAGGGCATGGAGCATTGTGATGACAAGAGTCATGGATCATTGTGCTGAGAAAGGCATAGAGGATTGTGATGACAACGGTCAAAGAGCATTGTGATGAAAAGATCATGGAGCATTGTGGCTAAAAAGGTCACAGAGACTCTTGATGACGAGGGCATGGACCATTGTGATGACAAAGTTCATGAAGCATTGTGATGACTGGAGTCACGGAACATTGTGATGACAGGGGTCATGGAGCATTGTGATAACAAGGGCATGGAGCATTGTGATGACAAGGGCATGGAGCATTGGCCTAATAAGTTTCATGGATTATTGTGATGACAGTTTGAATGGCACATTGTGATGACAAGGGCATGGAGCACTGTGATGACCAGGTCATGCAGTATTGTGAAGACAGGTGTCAGGGAGCATTGTGATGACATATGTAATGGCCCATTGTAATGACAATGGCATGGAGCATAGTGATGCAAAATGTCATGGAGGATTCTGATGACAAAGGTAATGGAGCATTGTGATGGCAATGGCTTGGAACATTCGGAAGACAAGGATCAGGGAGCATTGTGCTGACAAGTGCATGGAGCATTGTGATGACAATGGTCATGGAGCATTCTGATGACAAGCTTGTGGAGTATATTGATGACAGTGGCATGGAGCATTGTGATGAAAACGGCATGGGGCATTGTGATGAAAAATGCTTGGAGCCTTTTCGTGACAGGGTTCAAGGAGCATTCTCATGACAAGTGTCAGGGAGCATTTTGATGACAAGTGTATTGAGAATTGTGATGACAAAGGTCATGGAGCATTGTGATGAAAAGGGCATGTAGTATTGTGATGACAGTCATCATGGAGTGTTGTGATGACAAGAGTTATGGATCATTGTGATCACAAGTGTTTGGAGCATTGTGATGACAGAGGTCATGGAACATTTTGATTTCAAGGAGCATGGAGCATTGTGATGACAATGGCATGAAGCAATGTGATCCCAAGTTTCATGGAGGATTGTGATGACAATGGTAATGTATTATTGTGATGACAAGGGAGTAGAGCATTGTAATGACAAGGTCATGTAGCATTTTGCTGACAAAGGCATGCAGCATTGTGATGACACGGGTCATGGAGCACTGTGATGACAAGCGTCACGGAGCATTGTGAATACAGGGGTCATGGAGCATTGGGATGACAAGCGCATGGATCATTGTGATGACAAGGGTCATGGAGCATTGGGCTGAAAATGTTCATGGAGCACTGTGATGACAGAGGTCATGGAGAATTTTGATTTCATTGTGCTGACAATATCCGGAAGCATTATGATGCTGGGCATGATGCATTGTGATGACAGTGTTCATGGAGCATTGTTATGACAGGGGAAATGGAGCATTGTGATGAGAAGGGCATGGAGCATTGTGATTACAAGATTTTTGGAGCATTGCCATGACAAATTTTGGACGGTTGTGATGAAAAGCGCGTGGCACATTGTGATGACAAGGGTCATGGAAAATTTTTCTGACAAAGGCATGGAGCATTGGGCGCAAAATGTTCATGGAGAATTGTGATGACAGGGGTCACGGAGCATTGTGATGAGTAGGGAATGGAGCATTGTGATGACAAGAGTCCCGGATCATTGTGTTGTCAGGTGTGATGGTGTGTTGTGATGACAGTGGTAATGGAGCATTTTGATGACAAGGGAATGGAGCATGGTGATGACAAGGTCCTGGAGAATTGTGATGAGAAGACCATGGAGACTTGTGATGACAAGTCTCATGGAGTATTCTGATGAAAAGGGGCATGGAGCATTGTGATTACAGTGGTCTTGGAGCATTATGATTGCAAGGGCATGGAGCATTGGGAGGAGAAGGCCATGGAGCATTCTGATGACATGCGTCATGGAGATTTGTGATGACAAGGCCATGGAACAATGTGATTACAGGGGTCTTGGAGCATAGTGATGAAAAGGGTATGGATCATTGTGTTGGAAAGTACATGGAGTATTGTGATGACAGGCATCATGGAGCGTTGTGATGACAAGTGTTATGGAACATTGTGATCACAAGTGTTTGCAACATTGTGATGACAGAGCTCATGGATCATATTGATTTCAAGGAGCATGGAGCATTGTGATGACAAGGACATGAAGCAGTGTGATCCCAAGGTTCATGGAGGATTGTGATGACAATGGAAATGGAGTATTGTGATGTCAAGCGCATAGAGCATTGTAATGGCAAGGTCATGTAGCATTTTGCTGACAAAGGCATGGAGCATTGTGATGACAGGTGTCATGGAGCACTGTGATGACAAGCATCACGGATCATTGTGAATACCGGGGTAATGGAGCATTGGGATGACAAGGGCCTGGATCATTGTGATGACAAGTGTCATGGAGCATTGGGCTGAAAAAGTTCATGGAGTATTGTGATGACAGGGGTCATGGAGCATTGTGATTACAGGGGTGTTTGAGCATTGTGATGACAAGTGTACCGGAACATTGTGTTGTCTGCTGTCATGGAGTGTATGATGACAGTTGTCATGGAGCATTGTGATGATATTCGTCATGGAGCATTGTGATGAGAAGGTCATGGAGCATTGGGCTGAAAATATTCATGAAGTATTGTGATGACAGTGGTCATGGAGCATTGTGATGACAAGGGAATGGAGCATGGTGATGACAAGCTCCTGGAGCATTTTGATGAGATGACCATGGAGACTTGTGATGACAAATCTCTTGGAGCATTCTGTTGAAAAGGGGCATGGAGCATTTTGATTACTGGTGTCTTGGAGCATTTTGATGACAAGGGCATGGAGTATTGTGAGGAGAAGGCCATGGAATATCCTGATGACATGCATCATGGAGCTTTGTGATGACAACGGCATGGAGCATTGTGATTACAGGGGTCTTGGAGCATTGTGATGACAAGGGTCTTGGAGACTTGTGATGACAAGGCAGTGGAACTTTGTGATGGCAGAGGTCATTGAGCATTGTTATGACAGAGGTAATGGAGCATTGTGATGAGAACGGCATTGAGCATTGGTCTAAATATTTCATAGATTATTGTGATGAGAGTGGGCATGGAGCATTGTGATGACAAGGGCACGGTACACTGTGATACATGGGTCATGGAGGATTGTAATCACAAGGGCATGGAGCATTGTGATGAGAAGGTCATCGAGCATTGTGATGAAAGGTGTCATGGAGCTTTGTGATGACAAGTGCATGGAGCAATGTTTTGGGAGGGTTCATGGAGCATTGTGATGACAATGGCATGGACCATTGTGATGCCAAGGGTCATGGAGCTTTGTGATGACAAAGGTCATGGAGCATTTTGATGACAAGGGTGTGGTGCATTGTGATGAGAAGGGCAGGGAACATTTTGATGACCGGGTCATGCAGCAATTTCATGAAAAATTTAATGGAACATTTTGATGGCAGTGGTTATAGAACATTGTGATGCCAGGGGTCATGTAGCTTTGGAATGAAAAGGGCCATGGAACATTTTGATGACTGGGATTATGGAACATTGTGATGTCATGGGTCATGGAACATTGTGCTGATAAAGGGATGTAGCATTGTGATGACAGTGGTCATAGAACATTTTGATAACAAGGGGGAGGGAGGATTGTGGTGATTAGTGATGGAACATTGTGATATCTCATGTGAGAGAGCATTTGGATGAGAAATGCATGGAGCATTGTGATTACAAGGTTTATGGAGCATAGCGATGACAAGGTTGTGGATCATTGTGATGAAAAAGGCATGGCACAATGTGATGACAAGGGTCATGGAGCATTGTTCTGACAAAGGTATGGAGCATTGTGATGACAAGTGTCACGGAGCATTGTGGTGAAAAGTTCAAGGAGCATTGTGGTTACAAAGGTCACAGAGACTTGTGATGACGCGGGCATGGACCGTTGTGATGACAAACGTTATGAAGCATTGTGATGACTGGAGTCACGGAGCATTGTGTTGACAGGGGACATGGAGCATTTGTCTGACAAGTTTCATAGATTATTGTGATGACAGTGCACCTGGTGCATTGTGATGACAAGTGCATGGAGCATTGTGATGACAAGGGCATGGAGTATTGTGAAGACAGGTGTCAGGGAGCATTGTGATCACATATGTCATGGTCAATTGCGATGAAAATGGCATGGAGCATTTTGATGCCAAAAGTAATGGAGGATTGTGATGACAAATATAATGGAGCATTGTGATGACTAGGGCTTTTAGCATTATGATGACAAGGGCCATTGAGAATTTTCATGACAATGTCGTGAAGCATTGTGATAACAAGATCCTAGAACATGGTGATGAGAAAATCATGGAGCCTTGTGATGACAAGTCTCATGGAGCATACTGAAGAAAAGGGGCATGGAGCATTCTGATTACAGGGGTTTTGGAACTTTGTGATAAAATGGGTATGGAACATTGTGATGACAAAGGCATGGAACATTTGTCTAATAAGTTTCATGGATTATTGTGATGACAGTTGGAATGGCACATTGTGATGACAAGGGCATGGAGCATTGTGAAGACCAGGTCAGGCAGTAATGTGAAGAGAGGTATCAGTGAGCATTGTGATGACATATGTAATGGCCCATTGTGATGACAATGGCATGGAGCATTGTGATGCCAAGTGTCATGGAGGATTTTGATGACAAATGTAATGGAGCACTGTGATGACAATGGCTTGGATCACTGGGATGACAAGGGTCAGGGAGAATTGTGCTGACAAGTGCATGGAGAATTGTGATGACAGGTGTCATGGAGCATTCTGAGGACAAGCTTGTGGAGTATTTTGATGACAATGGCATGGAACATTGTGATGAAAGTGACATGGGGCTTTGTGATAAAAAAGGCATGGAGCCTTTTTGTGACAGGTTTCAAGGAGCATTCTGAGGACAAGTGTCAGGGAGCATTGTGATGACAGGGGTCATGGAACATTGCGATGAAAAGGGCATGGAGCATTGTGCTGAGAATGGCATACAGCATTGTGATGACATCTGTCATGGAGCACTGTGATGACAATCGTCACGGAGCATTGTGAATACAGGGGTCATGGAGCATTAGGTTGACAAGGGCATGGATCATTGTGATGACAGTGGTCATGGATAATTGTGCTGAAAATGTTCCTGGAGTATTGTGATGACAGGGGTCATGGAGCATTGTGATGACTAGGGAATGGAGCATTGTGATCCCAAGGTTCATGGAGGATAGTGATGACAATGGTAATGGAGTATTGTGATGACAAGCACATAGAGCATTGTAATGACAAGGCCATGTAGCATTTTGCTGACAAAGGCATGAAGCATTGTGATGACAGATGTCATGGAGCACTGTGATGACAAGCGTCGCAGAGCATTGTGAATGAAGTGGTCATGGAGCATTGGGATGACAAGGGCATGGATCATTGTGATGACAAGGGTCATGGAGCATTAGGCTGAAAAAGTTCATGGAGTATTGTGATGACAGGGGTCATGGAGCATTGTGATTACATGCGTCTTGGAGCATTGTGATGACAGGAGTCCCGGATCATTGTGTTGCCAGGTGTCATGGAGTGTTGTGATGACAGCGGTCATTCAGCATTGTGATGATATTGGTCATGGAGCATTGTGATGAGAATGTCATGGACAATTGGGCTGAAAATATTCATGGATTATTGTGATGACAGCGGTCATGGAGCATTGTCATGACAAGGGAATGGAGCATGGTGACGACAAGGTCCTGGAGCATTTTGATTAGAGGACCATGTAAACTTGTGATGACAATTCTCATGGTGCATTCTGAAGAAATGTGGCATGGAGCATTGTGATTACAGGGGTCTTGGAGCATTGTGATGACAAGGGCATGGAGCATTGTGAGGAGAAGACCATGGAACATTCTAATGACATACGTCATGGAGCTTTGTGATGACAAGGGCATGGAGCATTGTGATTACAGGGGTCTTGGATCATTGTGATGACAAGGTCATGGAGCCTTGTCATGACATGGCCGTGGAACATTGTGATGGCAGGGGACATTGAGCACTGTTATGACAGAGGTAATGGAGCATTGTGATGAGAAGGGCATTGAGCATTGGTCTGAAATGTTTCATGGATTATTGTGATGAGTGTGGGCATGGAGCATTGTGATGACAAGGGCACGGTACACTGTGATACATGAGTCATGGAGGATTGTAATGACAAGGGCATGGAGCAATGTGATGAGAGGGTTCATGGAGCATTGTGATGACAATGACATGGAGCAATGTGATGCCAAGTGTCATGGAGATTTGTGATGACAATGACATGGAGCATTGTGATGCCAAGGGTCATGGAGCTTTGTGATGACAAAGGTCCTGGAGCATTTTGATGACAAGTGTGTGGTGCATTGTGATGAGAAGGGCAGGGAGCATTTTGATGACAGGGTCATGCAGCAATTTGATGAAAAGTGTAATGGAACATTTTGATGTCAGGTTTTATAGAACATTGTGATGCCAGGTGTCATGGAGCTTTGGGATGAAAATGGTCAGGGAGCATTTTGATGACAGGGGTTATGGAACATTGTGATGTCAGGGGTCATGGAATATTGTGCTGATAAGGGGATGTAGCATTGTGATAACAGGGGTCATGGGACATTGTGATAACAGGGGTGAGAGAGGATTGTGATGACTAGTGATGGAACATTGTGATATCTCTGGTGAGAGAGCATTTGGATGAGAACTGCATGGAACATTGTGATTACAAGGCTAATGGAGCAAAACAATGACAAGTTTGTGGATCATTGTAATGAAAAGCGCATGGCACATTGTGATGACAAGGTTCATGGAGCATTGTTCTGACAAAGGCATGGAGCATGGTGATGACAAGGGTCACGGAGCATTGTGATGAAAAGTTCATGGAGCATTGTGGTTACAAATGTCACAGAGACTTGTGATGATGTGGGCATGGACCGTTGTGATGACAAACGTTATGAAGCATTGTGATGACTGGAGTCATGGAGCATTGTGACGACAGGGGTCATGGAGCATTGTGATGACAAGGGTATGGAGAATTGTGATGACAGGGGCATGGAGCACGGTGATGACATGTGTCACGGAGCATTGTGAATACAGGGGTCATGGATCAATGTGATGACAAGGGTCATGGAGCATTGGGCTGAAAATGTTCATGGACTATTGTGAAGACAGGGGTCATGGAGCATTGTGATGACAGAGGTCATGGATAATTTTGATTTCATTGTGCTGACAATAGCCGGAAGCATTATGATGATGGGCATGATGCATTGTGATGACAGGGTTCATGGATCATTGAGATGAAAAGGGGCATGGAGCATTGTGATTACATGGGTCTTGTAGCATTGTGATGACAAAGGCATGGAGCATTGTGATGAGATGGCCATGGAACATTCTGATGACATGCGTCATGGAGCATAGGTCTGAAAATGTTCATGGAGTATTGTGATGACAGGGGTCATGGAGCATTGTGATGAGAAGGGCATGGAGCATTGTGATTACAAGTTTTATGGGGATTGCGATGACAAATTTGTGGACCGTTGGGATAAAAAGCCCATGGCACATTGTGATGACAAGGGTCATGGAGCATTTTTCTGACAAAGGCATGGAGCACTGTGATTACAATGGTCACGGAGCATTGTGATGAAAAATTCATGAAGCATTGGGGTTAAAAAGGTCACAAAGCGTTGTGATGATGCGGTCATGGACCATTGTGATGACAAATGTTATGAAGCATTGTGATGAGAGGGTCATGGAGCATTGTGATGATAAGGGCATGGAGCATTGTGCTGAGAAAGGCATAGAGCATTTTGATGACAAGTGTCAAAGAGAATTGTTATGAAAATTTCATGGAGCATTGTGGTTAAAAAGGTCACAGAGACTGTTGATGATGAGGGAATGGACCATTGTGATGACAAACGTCATGAAGCATTGTGATGACTGGAGTCAAGGAGCATTGTGATGACAGGGGTCATGGAGCATTGTGATAACAAGGGTATGGAGCATTGTGATGACAAGGGCATGGAGCATTGATTTAATATGTTTCATGGATTATTGCGATGACATTTGGAATGACGCCTTGTGATGACAAGGGCATGGAGCATTGTGCTGAACAGGTCATGCAGTATTGTGAAGAGAAGAGTCAGGGAGCATTGTGATGACAAATTTTTGAACCGTTGGGATGAAAAGCGCGTGGCACATCGTCATGACAATGGTCATGGAGCATTTTACTGACAAAGGCATGGAGCATTGTGATGACAAGGGTCAAGGAGCATTGTGATGAAATGTTCATGGATCATTGTGGATACAAAGGAAAGAGAGCCTTGTGATGACGCAGGCATGAACCACTGTGATGACAAATATTATGAAGCACTGTGATGACTGGAGTCACAGAGCATTGTGATGACAGGAGTCATGGAGCAGTGTGATGACAGGGTCCTGGAGCATTGTGATGAGATGACCATGGAGACTTGTGATGACAAGTCTCTTGGAGCATTCTGATGAAAAGGGGCATGGAGCATTGTGATTACAGGGGTCTTGGGGCATTGTGATGACAAGGACATGGAGCATTGTGAGGAGAAGGCCATGGAGCATTCTGATGACATGCGTCATGGAGCATTGTGCTGAGAAAGGCATAGAGCATTGTGATGACAGGGGTCAAAGAGCATTGTGAAGAAAAGTTCATGGAGCATTGTGGTTAAAAAGGTCACAGAGACTGTTGATGATGAGGGCATGGACCATTGTTATGACAAAGGTCATGAAGCATTGTGATGACAGGAGTCACGGGGCATTGTGATGACAGGGGTCATGGAGCATTGTGATAATAAGGGCATGGAGCATTGTGATGACAAGGGCATGGAGCATTGTGATGACCAGGTGATGCAGTATTGTGAAGACAGTTGTCAGGGAGCATTGTGATGACATATATAATGGCCAATTGTGATGACAATGGCAAGGAGCATTGTGATGCCAAGTGTCATGGAGGATTCTGATGACAAAGGTAATGGAGCATTGTGATGACATTGGCTTGGAGCATTGTGATGACAAGGGTCAGGGAGCATTGTGCTGACAAGTGCATGGAGAATTGTGATGACAAGGGTCATGGAGCATTCTGATGACAAGCTTGTGGAGTATTTTGATGACAATGGCATGGAGCATTGTGATGAAAATGGCATGGGGCATTGTGATAAAAAAGGCATGTAGCCTTTTCGTGACAGGGTTCAAGGAGCATTCTGACGACAATTGGCAGGGAGCATTGTGATGACAATGTATTGAGAATTGTGATGACAAAGGTCATGGAGCATTGTGATGAAAAGGACATGGAGTATTGTGATGACAGGCATCATGGAGCGTTGTGATGACAAATGCTATGGAACATTGTGATCACAAGGGTTTGGAGCATTGTGATGACAGAGGTCATGGATCATTTTGATTTCAAGGAACATGGAGCATTGTGATGCCAAGGGCATGAAGCAATGTGATCCCAAGGTTCATGGAGGATTGTGATGACAATGGAAATGGAGTATTGTGATGTCAAGCGCATACAGCATTGTAATGAGAAGGTCATGTAGCATTTTGCTGACCAAGACATGGAGCATTGTGAAGCCAGGTGTCATGGAGCACTGTGATGACAAGCATCACGGAACATTGTGAATACAGGGGTCATGGAGCATTGGGATAACAAGGGCATGATCATTTTGATGACAAGGGTCATGCAGCATTGGGCTGAAAATATTCATGGAGTATTGTGATGACAGGGTTCATGGAGCATTGTGATGACTAGGAACTGGAGCACTGTAATGACAAGAGTCACGGATCATTGTCTTGTCAGGTGTCATGGAGTGTTGTGATGACAGTGGTCATGGAGCATTGTGATGATATTTGTCATGGAGCATTGTGATGAGAATGTCATGGAGTATTTGGCTGAAAATGTTCATGGAGTATTGTGATGACAGGGTTCATGGAGCATTGTAATGACAAGGGAATGGAACATGGTGATGACAGGGGTCATGGAACATTTTGATTAAAGGGGTGAGGGAGGATTGTGATGACTAGTGAGGGAACATTGTGATATCCCAGGTGAGAGAGCATTTGGATGAGAAGAACATGGAGCATTGTGATTACAAGGTTTATGGAGCACAGCGATGACAAGGTTGTGGATCATTGTGATGGAAAGCCCGTGGCACATTTTGATGACAAGGGTCATGGAGCATTGTTCTGACAAAGACATGGAGCATTGTGATGACAAGGGTCACGGAGCATTGTGATGTAAATTTCATGGAGCATTGTGGTTACAAAGGTCACAGAGCCTTGTGATGACGCGGGCATGGACCTTTGTGATGACAAACGTTATGAAGCATTGTGATGACTGGAGTCACGGAGCATTTTGTTGACAGGGGTCATGGAGCATTGTGATGACAAGGGCATGGAGCATAGTGATGAGAAAGTCATGGAGTATTGTGAAGACAAGTGTCAGGGATCATTGTAATGACATATGTCATGGTCCATTTCGATGACAATGGCATGGTGCATTGTGATGCCAAAAGTAATGGAGGATTGTTATGACAAATATAATGGAGCATTGTGATGACTAGGGCTTGGAGCATTATGATGACAAGGGCCATTGAGAATGTTCATGACAATGTCGTGAAGCATTGTGATGACAAAGTCCTGGAGCATTGTGATGACAAAACCATGGAGCCTTGTGATGACAGGTCTCATGGAGCATACTGATTAAAAGGGGCATGGAGCATTCTGATTACAGGAGTCTTGGAACATTGTGATAGCAAGGGCATGGAGCATGGTGATGACAATGGCATGGAGCTTTGTTCTAATAAATTTCATGGATTATTGTGATGACAGTTGGAATGGCGCATTGTGATGACAGTAGTCATGGATCTTTGTGATGATACTGGTCATGGAGCATTGTGATGAGAAGGTCATGGAGTATTGGGTTGAAAATGTTCATGGAGTATTGTGATGACAGGGGTCATGGAGCATTGTGATGACAAGGGAATGTAGCATGGTGATGAAAAGTTCCTGGAGCATTGTGATGAGATGACGATGGAGACTTTTGTTGACAAATCTCATGGAGCATTCTGATGAAAAGGGGCATGGAGCATTCTGATTACAGGAGTCTTGGAACATTGTGATAGCAAGCGCATGGATCATTGTGATGACAAGGGCATGGAGCATTGTGAGGAGAAGGCAATGGAACATTCTGATGACATGAGTCATGGAGCTTTGTGATGACAAGGGCATGGAGCATTGTGATTACAGGGGTCTTGGAGCATTGTGATGAAAAGTTCATGGTGCCTTGTGATGACAAGGCCGTGGAACATTGTGATGGCAGGGGTCATGGAGCATTGTTATGACAGAGGTAATGGAGCATTGTGATGAGAAGGGCATTGAGCATTGTGATGAGAAGAGCATCGAGCATTGTGATGACAATGTTATGGAGCTTTGTGATGACAATCGCATGGAGCAATGTGATGAGATGGTTCATGGGGCATTGTGATGACAATGACATGGAGCATTGTGATGCCAAGGGTCATGGAGCTTTGTGATGACAAAGGTCATGGAGCATTTTGATGACAAGTGTGTGGTGCATTGTGATGAGAAGGGCAGGGAACATTTTGATGACAGGGTCATGCAGCAATTTGATGAAAAGTGTAATGGAACATTTTGATGACAGGGGTTATAGACCATTTTGATTCCAGGGATCATGGATCTTTGGGATGCAAAGGGTCATGGAGCATTTTGATGACAGGGGTTATGGAACATTGTGATGTCATGGGTCAAGGAACATTGTGCTAATACGGGGATGTAGCATTGTGATGACAGGGGTCATGGAACATTGTGATAACAGGGGTGAGGTAGGATTCAGATGACTAGTGATGGAACATTGTGATATCTCATGTGAGAGAGCATTTGGATGAGAAGTGCATGGAGAATTGTGATTACAAGTTTTATGGAGCATAGCGATGACAAAGTTGTGGATCATTGTGATGAAAAGCGCATGGCACATTGTGATGACAAGCGTCATGAAGCATTGTTCTGACAAAGGCATGGAGCATTGTGATGACAAGGGTCACGGAGCATTGTGATGAAAAGTTCATGGAGCATTGAGGTTACAAAGGTCACAGAGCCTTGTGATGACGTGGGCATAGACCGTTATGATGACAAACGCTTTGAAGCATAGTGACGACTGGAGTCACGGAGCATTGTGATGACAGGGGTCATGGAGCATTGTGATGACAAGTGCATGGAGCATTGTGATGACAGGGGCATGGAGCATTGGTCTGAGAAGTTTCATAGATTATTGTGATGACAGTAGACATGGTGCATTGTGATGACAAGGGCATGGAGCATTGTGAAGAAAAGAGCATGGAGTATTGTGAAGACAGGTGTCAGTGAGCATTGTGATGACCTATGTCATGGTCCATTGTGATGACAATAGAATGGAGCATTGTGATGCCAAATGTAATGGAGGATTGTGATAACAAATATAATGGAGCATTGTGATGACTAGGGCTTGGAGCATTATGATGACAAGGGCCATTGAGAATTTTCATGACAATGTCGTGAAGCATTTTGATGACAAGGTCCTGGAGCATTGTGAAGAGAAAACCATGGAGGCTTGTGATGACAAGTCTCAAGGAGCATACTGAATAAAAGCAGCATGGAGCATTCTGATTACAGGGGACTTGGAACATTGTGATAACACTGGCCTGGAGCATTGTGATGAAAAGGGCATGCAGTATTGTGAAGAGAGGTGTCAGGGAGCATTGTGATGACATATGTAATGGCCCATTGTGATGACAATCGCATGGAGCATTGTGATGCCAAAAGTCATGGAGGATTTTGATGACAAAGGTAATGGAGCATTGTGATGACAAGGGCTTGGAGCATTGTGATGACAAGGGTCAGGGAGCATTGTGATGACAAGTGCATGGAGAATTGTGATGACAAGGGTCATGGAGCATTCTGATGACAAGCTTGTGGAGTATTTTGATGACAGTAGCATGGAGCATTGTGATAAAAACGGCATGGGGCATTGTGATGAGAAAGGCATGGAACATTGGTCTGTAATGTTTCATGGATTAATGTGATGAGAGTGGGCATAGAGCATTGTGATGACAAGGGTACGGAACACTATGATACATGGGTAATGCAGGATTGTAATGACAATGGCATGGAGCATTGTGATGAGAAGGGCATCGAGCATTGTGATGACAAGTGTCATGGAGCTTTGTGATGACCAGGGCATGGGGCAATGTGATGAGAGTGTTCATGGAGCATTGTGATGACAATGACATGGAGCATTGTGATTCCAAGGTTCATGGAGCTTTGTGATGACAAACGTCATGGAGCATTTTGATGACAAGTGTGTGGTGCATTGTGATGAGAAGGGCAGGGAGCATTTTGATGACACGGTATTGCAGCATTTTTATGAAAAGTGTAATGGAACATTTTGTTGACAGGGGTTATGGAACATTGTGATGCCAGGGGTCATGGAGCTTTGGGATGAAAAGGGTCATGTAGCATTTGATGACAGGGGTTATGGAACATTGTGATTACATGGGTCTTGGAGCATTGTGAGGACAAGAGTCCCGGATCATTGTGTTGTCAGGTATCATGGAGTGTTGTGATGACAGTGATCATGGAGCATTGTGGAGCCTTGTGATTACAAGTCCATGGTACATCGTGATGGCAGGTGTCATGGAGCATTGTGATGACAAGGGAATGGAGCATGGTGATGACAAGGTCCTGGAGCATTGTGATGAGAAGACCATGGAGACTTGTGATGACAAGTCTCATGGAGCATTCTGATGAAAAGGGGCATGGAGCATTGTGATTACAGGGGTCTTGGAGCATTGTGATGACAAGGGCATGGAGCATTGTGAGGAGAAGGCCATGGAGAATTCGGATGACATGCGTCATGGAGCTTTTTGATGACAAGGGCATGGATCATTGTGATTTCAGGGATCTTGGAGCATTGTGATGAAAAGGGCATGGATCATTGTGATGAAAAAGGCATGGAGCCTTGTCATGACAGGTTTAAAGGAGCATACAGACAACAAGTGTCAGGGAGCATTTTGATGACAAGTGTATAGAGCATTGTGATGACAAAGGTCATGGAGCATTGTGATGAGAAGAACATTGATAATTGTGATGACGAGCGTCATGGGGCATTGTGATGACAAGTGTTATGGAATATTGTGATCACAATGGTTTGGAGCATCGTTATGACAGAGGTCATGGAATATTTTGATTTCATTGTGATGACAATAGCATGAAGCATTATGATGATGGGCATTGTGCATTGTGATGACAGTGTTCATGGATCATTGAGATGCAAAGGGGCATAAAGCATTGTGATTACAGGGTTCTTGGAGCATTGTGATGGGAATTGTCATGGAGCTTTGTGATGACCAGGCCATGGAACATTGTGATGGCAGGGCTCATGGATCATTGTTATGACAAGTGTAGTGGAGCATTTGGATGGCAAGGGCATGGAGCATTCTGATGAGAAGGCCATGGAGCATCCTGATGACATGTGTCATGGAGCTTTGTGAAGACAAGGGCATGGAGCAATGTGATGAGAGCGTTCATGGAGCATTGTGATGCCAATGACATGGAGCATTGTGATGCCAAGGGTCATGGATCTTTGTGATGACAAAGGTCATGGAGCATTTTGATGGCAAGGGCTTTGTGCATTGTGATGAGAAAGGCAGGGAGCTTTCTGATGACAGGGTCATGGAGCAATTTGATGAAAAGTGTCATGGAACATTTTGATGACAGGTGTTATGGAACATTGTGATGTCAGGGGTCTTCGAACATTGTGATGATAAGTGCATGTAGCATTGTGATGACAGGAGTCATGGAACATTGTGATGACAGGGGTGAGGGGGTATTGTGACAAATATTGATGTAGCATTGAGATATCAGTGGTGAGAGAGCATTTTGATGAGAAGTGCATGGAGCATTGTGATGACAAATTTTAAGGAGCATTTTCATGAGAAGATTGTGGAGCACTGTGATGACAAGCACATGGTGCATTGTGATGACATGTGTCATAGAGATTTTTGATGACAAGCGCATGGAGCATTGTGATGACATTGGTCAAAGAGCATTGTGATGAAAAGTTCATGGAGCACTGTGGTTAAAAAGGTCACAGAGACTATTGATGACGAGGGCATGGACCATTGTGATGACAAAGGTCATGAAGCATTGTGATGACTGTAGTCACGGAGGATTGTGAAGACAGGGGTCATGGAGAATTGTGATAACAAGAGCATGGAGCATTGTGATGACAAGGGCATGGAATATTGGTCTAATATGTTTCATGGATTATTGCGATGACAGTTGGAATGGCGCATTGTGATGACAAGGGCATGGAGCATTGTGATGACCAGGTCATGAAATATTGTGAAGAGAGGTGTCAGGGAGCATTGTGATGACTAGGGAATGGAGCATTGTGATGAAAAGAGTCTCGGATCATTGTGTTGTCAGGTGTCATGGAGTGTTGTGATGACAGTGGTCATGGAGCATTGTGATGATATTGGCCATGGAGCATTGTGATGAGTATGTCGTGGAGCATTGGGCTGAAAATATTCATGGATTATTGTGATGACAGGGGTCATGGAGCATTGTGATGACAAGGGAATGGGCATGGTGATGACAAGGTCCTGGGTCATTGTGATGACAAGACCATGGAGACTTGTGATGACAAGTCTCATGGAGCATTCTGATTACAGGGATCTTGGAGCATTGTGATGAAAAGGGCATGGATTATTGTGATGAAAAATGCATGGAGACTTGTCACGACAGGGTTCAAGGAGCATACTGAGGACAAGTGTCAGGGAGCATTGTGATGACAAGTGTATTGAGCATTGTGATGATAGTGATCATGGAGCATTGTGATGAGAAGACCATGGATAATAGTGATGATGAGCGTCATGGGGTGTTTTGATGATAAGTGTTATGGAACATTGTGATCACAAGGGTTTGGAGCATTATGATGACAGAGGTCATGGAGAATATTGATTTCATTGTGATGACAATAGCCTGAAGCATTATGATGATGGGCATGGTGTATTGTGATGACAGGGTTCATGGATCATTGAGATGAAAAGGGGCATGGAGCATTGTGATTACAAGGGTCTTGGAGCATTGTGATGACAAGGGCATGGAGCACTGTGATGTGAAGGCCATGGAACATTCTGATGACATGCGTCATGGAGCTTTGTGATGACAAGGGCATGGAGCATTTTGATTTCAGGGGTCTTGAGCATTGTGATGACAAGTGTCATGGAACCTTGTGATGACTAGGCCGTGGAACATTGTTATGGCAAGGGTCATGGTGCATTGTTATGAGAGGGGTTATGGAACATTTTGATGAGAAGGGTATGGAACATTGGTCTGAAATGTTTCATGGATTATTGTGATTAGAGTGGGCATGGAGCATTGTGATGACAAGGGTACGGAACACTGTGATGCATGGGTCATGCATGATTGTAATGACAATTGCATGGAGCATTGTGATGACAAGGGCATGGAGCAATGTGATGAGAGTGTTCATGGAGCATTGTGATGACAATGACATGGAGCACTGTGATGCCATGTGTCATGGAGCTTTGTGATGACAATTCATGGAGCATTTTGATGACAAGTGCATGGTGCATTGTGATGAGAAAGGCAGGGAGCTTTTTGATGAATGCATCATGTAGCAATTTGATAAAATATGTAATGGAATATTTTGATGGCAGGGGTTATAGAACTTTGAGATGTCAGGGGTCGTGGAGCTTTGGGATGAAAAGGGTCATGGAGCATTTTGATGACAGGGGTTATGTAACATTGTGATGTCAGGGGTCATGGAACATTGTGATGATAAGGGGATGTAGCATTGTGATGACAGGGTCATGGAACATTGTGATTACAGGGGTGAGGGTGTATTCTGATGACTAGTGATGGAACATTGTGATATCTCTGGTGAGAGAGCATTTTGATGAGAAGTGCATGGACCATTGTGATTACAAGGTTTATGGAGCATTGCAATGACAAGGTTGTGGACCGTTGTGATTAAATGCGCATGGCACATTGTGATGACAATGGACATGGAGCATTGTTCTGACAAAGACATGGAGCATTGTGATGACAAGGGTCACAGAGAATTGTGATGAAAATTTCATGGAGCATTGTGGTTACAAATGTCACAGAGCCTTGTGATGACGCGGGCATGGACCACTGTGATGACAAATGTTATGAAACTTTGTGATGACTGGAGTCACAGAGCATTGTGATGACAGAGGTCATGGAGCATTGTGATGACAAGGGCATGGAGCATTGTGATGAAAGTGGCATGGAGCATTGGTTTGACAAGTTTCATAGATTATTGTGATGACAGTGGGCATGTGCATTATGTTGACATGGGCATAGAGCTTTGTGATGATTAGGTCATGGAGTATTGTGAAGACAGGTGTCAGGGAGAATTGTGATGCCAAATGTAATGGAGAATTGTGATGACAAATATAATGGAGCACTGTGATGACAATGACATGGAGCATTGTGATGCCAAGTGTCATGGATCTTTGTGATGACAAAAGTCATGGAGCATTTTGATGGCAAGGGCGTTGTGCACTGTGATGAGAAGAGCAGGGAGCATTCTGATGACAGGGTCATGGAGCAATTAGATGAAAAGTGTCATGGAACACTTTGATGACAGGTGTTATAGAACATTGTGATGTCATGGGTCATCGAACATTGTGATGATAAGTGCATGTAGCTTTCTGATGACAGGAGTCATGGAACATTGTGATGACAGGGGTGAGGGAGTATTGTGACAAATAGTGAGGTAGCATTGTGATATCAGTGGTGAGAGAGCATTTTGATGAGAAGTGCATGGAGCATTGTGATGACAAATATTAAGGAGCATTGTGATGACAAGTTTGTGGAGCACTGTGATGACAAGCGCATGGTGCATTGTGATGACATGTGTCATGGAGCATTGTGCTGACAGGCGCATGGAGCATTGTGATGACAAGGGTCAAAGAGCATTGTGATGAAATGTTCATGGAGCATTGTGGTTAAAAAGGTCACAGAGACTGTTGATGACGAGGGCATTGACCATTGTGATGACAAAGGTCATGAAGCATTGTGATGACTGGTATCACGGAGCATTGTGATGACAGGGGTCATGGAGCATTGTGATAACAAGGGCATGGAGCATTGTGATGACAAGGGCATGGAACATTGGTCTAATAAGTTTCATGGATTATTGTGATGACAGTTGGAATGGCGCATTGTGATGACAATGGCATGGAGCATTGTGATGACCAGGTCATGCAGTATTGTGAAGACAGGTGTCAGGGAGAATAGTGATGACATATGTAATGGCCCATTGTGATGACAATGGCATGGAGCATTGTGATGCCAAGTGCCATGGAGGATTCTGATGACAAAGGTAATGGAGCATTGTGATGACATTGGCTTGGATCATTGTGATGACAAGGGTCAGGGAGCATTGTGCTGACAAGTGCATGGAGCATTGTGATGACAAGGGTCATGGAGCATTCTGAGGACAAGCTTGTGGAGTATTTTGATGACAATGGCATGGAGCATTGTGATGAAAATGGCATGGGGCATTGTGAGGAAAAAGGCATGGAGCCTTTTCGTGACAGTGTTCAAGGAGCATTCTGATGATAAGTGTCAGGGAGCATTGTGATGACAAGTGTATTGAGAATTGTGATAACAAAGGTCATGGAGCATTGTGATGAGAAGGGCATGGAGTATTGTGATGACAGGCATCATGGAGCATTGTGATGACAAGTGTTATAGAACACTGTGATCACAAGTGTTTGGAGCATTGTGATGACAAAGGTCATGGATCATTTTGATTTCAAGGAGCATGGAGCATTGTGATGACAAGGGCATGAAGCAATGTGATCCCAAGGTTCATGGAGGATTGTGATGACAATGGAAATGGAGTATTGTAATGACAAGCGCATAGAGCATTGTAATGACAAGCTCATGTAGCATTTTGCAGACAAAGGCATGGAGCATTGTGATGACATGTGTCATGGAGAACTGTGATGAGAAGCGTCATGGAGCATTGTGAAAACATTGTTCATGGAGCATAGGGATGACAAGGACATAGATCATTGTGATGACAAGGGTCATGGAACATTGGGCTGAAAATGTTCATGGAGTATTGTGATGACAGGTGTCATGGAGCATTGTGATGACTAGGGAATGGAACACTGTGATGACAATAGTCCCGAATCATTGTGTTCTCAGTTGTCATGGAGTGTTGTGATGACAGTGGTCATGGAGCATTGCGATGATATTGGCCATGGAGCATTGTGATGAGAAGAACTTGGGTAATTGTGATGTCGAGCATCATGGAGCACTGTAATGACAAGGGGCATGAAGCACTGTGATGACAGGTGTCAGGGAGCATTGTGATGACAAGGGCATGGAGCATTGTGAGGAGAAGGACATGGAACATTCTGATGACATGAGTCATGGATTTTTGTGATGACAAGGGCATGGAGCATTGTGATTACCGGGGTCTTGGAGCATTGTGATGAGAAGGGTCATGGAGCCTTGTGATAACAAGGCCATGGAACATCGTGATGGCAGGGGTCTTGGAGCATTCTTATGACAGGTGTAATGGATCATTCTGATGGCATGGGCATGGATCAATGTGATGAGAAGGCCATGAAGCATTCTGATGATATGTGTCATGCAGGTTTTTGATGACAATGACATGGAGCAATGTGATGAGAACCTTCATGGAGCATTGTGATGTCAATGACATGGAGCATTGTGATGCCAAGGGTCATGGATCTTTGTAATGACAAAGGTCATGGAGCACTTTGATGACAAGGGCGTTGTGCATTGTGATGACAAGGGTAGGGAGCATTGTGATGACAGGTTCATGGAACAATTTGATGAAAAGGGTCATGAAATATTTTGATGACAGGGGTTATGGAACATTGTGATGCCAGGGGTCATTGAACATTGTGATGATAAGTGCATGTAGCATTGTGAGGACAGGAGTCATGACACATTTTGATGACAGCGGTGAGGGAATATTGTGTCGAATAGTAATGTAACATTGTGATATCAGTGATGAGAGAGCATTTTGATGAGAAGTGCATGGAGCATTGTGATGACAAGGTTCATGGAGCATTGTGATGACATGATTGTGGAGCACTGTGATGACAATAACATGGTGCATTGGAATGAAATGTGTCATGGAGCATTATGCTGACAAGCGCATGGAGCATTGTGATGACAAGGGTCTTAGAGCATTGTGCTGAGAAAGGCATAGAGCATTGTGATGACAAGGGTCAAAGAGCATTGTGATGAAAAGTTCTTGTAGCATTGTGGTTAAAAAGGTCACAGAGACTGTTGATGACGAGGGCATGGACCATTGTGATGACAAAGGTCATGAAGCATTGTGATGACTGGAGTCATGGAGCATTGTGATAACAAGGGCATGGAGCATTGTGATGACACGGGCATGGAGCATTGGTCTAATAAGTTTCATGGATTATTGCGATGACAGTTGAAATGGCGCATTGTGATGACAAGGTCATGGAGCATTGTGATGACCAGGTCATGCATTATTGTGAAGACAGGTGTCAGGGAGCATTGTGATGAGATATGTAATGGCCCATTGTGATGACAATGGCATGGAGCATTGTGATGCCAAGTGTCATGGAGGATTCTGATGACAAAGGTAATGAGCATTTTGATGACATTGACTTGGAGAATTGTGATGACAAGGGTCAGGGAGCATTGTGCTCACAAATGCATGGAGAATTGTGATGACAAGGGTCATGGAACATTCTGATGACAAGCTTGTGGAGTATTTTGAAGACAATGGCATGGAGCATTGTGATGAATAGGGCATGGGGCATTGTGATGAAAAAGGCATGGAAAATTTTCGTGACAGGTTTCAAGGAGTATTCTGACAACAAGTTTCAGGAAGCATTGCAATGACAAGTATACTTAGAATTGTGATGACAAAGGTCATGGAGCATTGTGATGAAAAGGCCATGGAGTATTCTCATGACAGGCATCATGGAGCGTTGTGATGACAAGTTTTATGGAACACTGTAATCACAAGGGTTTGGAGCATTGTGATGACAGAGGTCATGGGTCATTTTGATTTCAAGGAGCATGTAGCATTGTGATGACAAGGGCAGGAACCAATGTGATCCCAAGGTTCATGGAGGATTTTGATGACAATGGTAATGGAGTACTGTGATGACAAGCGCATAAAGCATTGTAATGAAAAGGTCATGTAGCATTTTGCTGACAAAGGCATGGAGCATTGTGATGACAGGTGTCATGGACCACTGTGATGACAAGCGTCACGGAGCATTGTGAATACAGGCGTCATGGAGCATTGGGATGACAAAGGCATGGATCATTGTGATGACAAGTGTCATGGAGCATTGGGCTGAAAATGTTCATGGAGTATTGTGATGACAGGGGTCATGGTGCATTGTGATTACAGGGGTCTTGGAGCATTGTGATGACAAGAGTCCCGGATCATTGTGTTGTCAGGTGTCATGGAGTGTTGTGATGACTGTGGTCATGGAGCATTGTGATGATATTGGTCATGGAGCATTGTGATGAGAATTTCATGGAGCATTGGGCTGAAAATATTCATGGAGTATTGTGATGACAAGGGTCATGGAGCATTGTGATGACATGGGAATGGAGTGTGGTGATGACAAGGTCCTGGAGCATTATGATGAGAAGACCATGGAGACTTATGATAACAAGTCTCATGGAGCATTCTGATGAAAAGGGGCATGGAGCATTGTGATTACAGGGGTCTTGGAGCATTGTGATGACAAGGGCATGCAGCACTGTGAGAAGGCCATGGAACATTCGGATGACATGCATCATGGAGCTTTGTGATGACAAGGGCATGGAGAATTGTGATTACAGGGGTTTTGGAGCATTGTGATGACAAGGGTCATGGAGCCTTGTGATGACAAGGCCGTGGAGCATTGTGATGGCAGGTGTCATGGAGCATTGTTATGACAGAGGTAATGGAGCATTGTGATGAGAAGGGCATTGATCATTGGTCTGAAACGTTTCATGTATTATTGTGATGAGAGTGGGCATGGAGCATTGTAATGACAAGGGCACGGTACACTGTGATACATGGGTCATGGGGGATTGTAATGACAAGGGCATGGAGCATTGTGATGACAAGGGCATTGAGCATTGTGATGACAAGTGTCATGGAACTTTGTGATGACAAGGGCATCGAGCAATGTGATGAGAGTGTTCATGGAGCATTGTGATGACAATGACATGGAGCATTGTGATGCCAAGGGTCATGGAGCTTTGTGATGACAAAGGTCATGGAGCATTTTGATGACAAGTTTGTGGTGCATTGTGATGAGAAGGGCAGGGAACTTTTTGATGAAAGGGTCATGCAGTAATTTGATGAAAAGTATAATGGAACATTTTGATGACAGGGGTTATAGAACATTGTGATTCCAGGGGTCATGGGGCTTTGCGATGAAAAGGGTCATGGAGTATTTTGATGACAGGGGTTATGGAACATTGTGATGTCAGGGGTCATGGAACATTTTGCTGTTAAGGGGATGTAGCATTGTGATGACAGGGGTCATGGAACATTGTGATAACAGGGGTGAGGGAGGATTCTGATGACTAGTGATGGAACATTGTGATATCTCATGTGAGAGAGCATTTGGACGAGAAGTGCATGGAGCATTGTGATTACAAAGTTTATGGAGCATAGCGATGACAAGGTTGTGGATCATTGTGATGAAAAGTGCATGGCACATTGTGATGACAAATGTCATGGAGCATTGTTCTGACAAAGACATGGAGCCTTGTGATGTCAAGAGTCACGGAGCATTGTGATGAAAATTTCTTGGAGCATTGTGGTTACAAAGGTCACAGAGCCTTGTGATGATGCGGGCATGGACCGTTGTGATGACAAACGTTATGAAGCATAGTGATGACTGGAGTCACGGAGCACTGTGATGACAGGGCTCATGGAGCCTTGTGGTAACAAGGGCATGGAGCATTTTGATGACAGGGGCATGGAGCATTGGTCTGAAAAGTTTCATAGATTAATGTGATGACAGTGGACATGGTGCATTGTGATGACAAGAGAATGGAACATTTTGATGACAAGGGCATGGAGTATTGTGAAGACCGGTGTCAGGGAGCATTCTGATGACATATGTCATGGTCCATTGCGATGACAATGGCATGGAGCATTGTGATGCCAAATGTAATGCATGATTGTGATGACAAATAAAATGGAGCATTGTGATGACTAGGGCTTGGAGCATTATGATGACAAGGGCCATTGAGAATTTTCATGACAATGTCGTGAAGCATTGTGATGACAATGTCCTGGAGCATTGTGATGAGAAAACCATGGAGCCTTGTGATGACAGGTCTCATGGAGCATACTGATGAAAAGGGGCATGGAGCATTCTGATTACAGGGGTCTTGGAACGTGATAACAAGGGCATGGATCATTGTGATGACAAGGGCATGTAGTATTGTGATGACAGGCATCATGGATCGTTGTGATGACAAGTGTTATGGAACATTGTGATCACAAGGTTTTGCAGCATTACGACGACAGAGCTCATGGATCATTTTGATTTCAAGGAGCATGGAGCATTGTGATGACTACGGCATGAAGCAATGTGTTCCCAATGTTCTTGGAGGATTGTGATGACAATGGTAATGGAGTATAGTGATGACAAGCGCATAGAGCATTGTAATGACAAGGTGATGTAGCATTTTGCTGACAAAGGCATGGAGAATTGTGATGACAGGTGTCATGGAGCGCTGTGATGACAAGCGTCACGTAGCATTGTGAATACAGGGGTCATGGAGCATTGGGATGACAAGGGCATGGATAATTGTAATGACAAGTGTCATGGAGCATTGGGCTGAAAATGTTCATTGAGTTTTGTGATGACAGGGGTCATGGAGCATTGTGATTACAGCGGTCTTGGAGCATTGTGATGACAAGGGTCATGGAGCCTTTTGATGACAATGCTGTGGAACATTGTGATGGTTGGGATCATGGAGCATTGTTATGACAGAAGTAATGGAGCATAGTGATGTGAAGGGCATTGAGCATTGGTCTGAAATATTTCAATGATTATTGTGATGAGAGTGGGAATGGAGCATTGTGATGAGAAGGGCACGGTACAGTGTGATACATGGGTCATGGAGGATTGTAATGACAAGTGCATGGAGCATTGTGATGAGAAGGGCATTGAGCATTGTGATGACAAGTGTCATGGATCTTCGTGATGAAAAGGGCATGGAGCAATGTGATGAGAGGGTTCATGAAGCATTGTGATGACAATGACATTGAGCATTGTGATGCCAAGGGTCATGGGGCTTTGTGATGACAAAGATCATGGAGCATTTTGATGACAAGTTTGTGGTGCATTGTGATGAGAAGGGCAGGGAGCATTTTGATGACAGGGTCATGCAGCAATTTGATGAAAATTGTAATGGAACATTTTGTTGACAGGTGTTATAAAATATTGTGATGCCAGGGGTCATGGAGCTTTGGGATGAAAAGGGTCATGGAGCATCTTGATGACAGCGGTTATGGAACATTGTGATGTCAGGGGTCATGGAACATTGTGCTGATAAGGGGATGTAGCACTGTGATGACAGGGGTCATGGAATATTGTGATAAGAGGGGTGAGGGAGGATTGTGATGAAAAGGGCATGGATCATTGTGATGAAAAAGGCATGGAGGCTTGTCATGACAGGTTTCAAGGAGCATACAGACAACAAGTGTCAGGGAGCATTTTGATGACAAGTGTATTGATCATTGTGATGACAAATGTCATCTAGCATTGTGATGAGAAGACCATGGATAATTGTGATGACAAGCGTCATGGGGCAGTGTGATGACAATTGTTATGGAATATTGTGATCACAAGGGTTTGGAGCATTGTTATGACAGAGGTCATGGAGTATTTTGATTTCATTGTGATGACAATAGCATGAAACATTAGGATGATGGGCATGGTGCATTGAGATGACAGCATTCATGGATCACTGAGATGAAAAGGGGCAAGGAGCATTGTGATTACAGGGTTCATGGAGCATTGTGATGACAAGGGCATGGAACATTGTGAAGATAAGGCCATGGAACCTTCTGATGACATGCGTCATGGAGCTTTGTTATGACAAGGTCTTGGAGCATTTTGATTAGAGGTGTCTTGGGGCATTGCGATGACATGGGTAATGGAGCCTTGTGATGACAAGGCCGTGGAACATTGTGATGGCAGTGGGCATGGAACACTGTTATGACAGACGTAATGGAGAATTGTGATGAGAAGGGAATTGAGCATTGGTCTGAAATATTTCATGGATTACTGTGATGAGATTGGGCCTGGAGCATTGTGATGACAAGGGCACAGAACACTGTGATACATGGGTCATGGAGGATTGTAATGACAAGGGCAAGGAGCAATGTGATGAGAGGGTTCATGGAGCATTGTGATGACAATGACCTGGAGCGTTGTGAGGAGAAGGCCATGGAGCATTCTGATGACATGCGTCATGGAGCTTTGTGATGCCAAGGGCATAGAGCATTTTGATTACAGGGGTCTTGGAACATTTTGATGAAAAGGGCATGGATCATAGAGATGAAAACGGAATGGAGCTTTGTCATGACAGGGTTCGAGTAGCATACTGACGACAAGTGTCAGGGAGCATTGTGATGACAAGTGTATTGAGCATTGTGATGACAAGTGTATTGAGCATTTTGATGACAAAGATCATGGAGAATTGTGATAAGAAGACCATGGATAATTGTGATGATGATCATCATGCGGTGTTGTGATGATAAGTGTTATGGAACATTGTGATCACAAGGGTTTGGAGCATTATGATGACAGAGGTCATGGAGAATTTTGATTTCATTTTAATGACAATAGCCTGAAGCATTATGATGATGGGCATGGTGCATTGTGATGACAGGTTTCATGGGGCATGGAGATGAGAAAGGGGATGGAGCATTGTGATTACAGGTGTCTTGGAGCATTGTAATGACAAACGCATAGAGCTTTGTAATGACAAGGTCATGTAGAATTTTGCTGACAAAGGCATGGAGCTTTGTGATGACAGGTGTCATGGAGAACTGTGATGACAAGTGTCACGGAGCATTGTAAATAGAGGGTTCAGGGAGCAATGTGCTGACAAGTGCATGGAGAATTATGATGACAAGGGTCATGGAGCATTTTGATGACAAGTTTGTGGAGTATTTTGATGACAATGGCATTGTGCATTGTGATGAAAACGGGATGGGCCATTGTGATAAAAAAGGCATAAAGCCTTTTCGTGACAGGGTTCAAGGAGCATTCTGACGACAAGTGTCAGGGAGCATTGTGATGACAAGTTTATTGAGAATTGTGACGACAAATGTCATGGAGCATTGTGATGAGAAGACCATGGATAATTGAGATGATGAGCGTCATGGGGTGTTGTGATGATAAGAGTTAGGGAACATTGTGATCACAAGGGTTTGGAGAATTATGATGACAGAGGTCATGGAGAATATTGATTTCATTGTGATGACAATAGCCTGAAGCATTATGATGATGGGCATGGTGCATTGTGATGACAGGGTTCATGGATCATTCAGATGAAAAGGGGCATAGAGCATTGTGATTAGAGTGTTCTTGGAGCATTGTGATGAGAAGGGCATGAAGCATTGTGATGAAAAGTTCATGGAGCAATGTGGTTACAAATGTAACAGAGCCTTGTGATGATGCGGGCATGGACCATTTTGATGACAAATGTTATGAAGCATTGTGATGATTGGAGTCACGGAGCATTGTGATGACAGGGACCATGGAGCATTGTGATGACGAGGGCATGAAGCATTGTGCTGAGTAAGGCATAGAGCATTGTGATGACAAGGGTCAAAGAGCATTGTGATGAAAAGTTCATGGAGCATTGTGGTTAAAATGTCACAGAGACTGTTGATGGTGAGGGCATGGATCATTTTGATGACAAAGGTCATGAAGCATTGTGATGACTGGAGTCACGGAGCATTGTGATGACAGTGGTCATGGAGCATTGTGATAACAAGGGCATGGAACATTGTGATGACAAGGGCATGTAGCATTGTGATGACCAGGTGATGCAGTATTGTGAAGACAGGTGTCAGGGAGCTTTGTGATGACATATGTAATGGCCCATTGTGATGACAATGGCATGGAGCATTGTGATGCCAAGTGTCATAGAGGAATCTGATGACAAAGGTAATGGAGAATTATGATGACAATGGCTTGGAGCATTGTGATGACAAGGGTCAGGGAGCATTGTGCTGACAAGTGCATGGAGAATTGTGATGACAAGGGTCATGGAGCATTCTGATGGCAAGCTTCTGGAGTATTTTGATGACAATGGCATGGAGCATTGTGATGAAAATGGCATGGGGCATTTTGATGAGAAATGCATGGAGCCTTTTCGTGACAGGGTTCAAGGAGCATTCTGATGACAAGTGTCAGGGTGCATTGTGATGAAAAGTGTATTGAGAATTATGATGACAAAGGTCGTGGAGCACTGTGATGAAAAAGGCTTGGAGAATTGTGATGACAGGCATCATGGTGCGTTCTGATGACAAGTGCTATGGAACATTGTGTTCACAAGTGTTTGGAGCATTGTGATGACAGAGTTCATAGATCATTTTGATTTCAAGGAGCATGGAGCATTGTGAGGACAAGGGCATGAAGCAATGTGATCCCAAGGTTCATGGAGGATTTTGATGACAATGGAAATGCAGTATTGTGATGACAAGCACATAGAGCATTGTAATGACAAGGTCATGTAGCATTTTGCTGACAAAGGCATGGAGCATTGTGATGACAGGTGTCATGGAGCACTGTGATGACAAGCATCATGGAGCATTGTGAATACAGGGGTCATGGAGCATTGGGATGACAAAGGCATGGATCATTGTGATGACAAGTGTCATGGAGCATTGGGCTGAAAATGTTCATGGAGTATTGTGATGACAGGGGTCATGGTGCATTGTGATGACAAGAGTCCCGGATCATTGTGTTGTCAGGTGTCAAGGAGTGTTGTG
Source organism: Mesoplodon mirus (assembly GCF_964341445.2). Classification (NCBI taxonomy): domain Eukaryota; kingdom Metazoa; phylum Chordata; class Mammalia; order Artiodactyla; family Ziphiidae; genus Mesoplodon; species Mesoplodon mirus. Next base: position 77,756 of record NW_028295166.1, on the reverse strand, counting down.
ATGACAGTGATCATGGAGCATTGTGATGATATTGGTCATGGAGCATTGTGATGAGAAGGTCATGTAGCATTGGGCTGAAAATGTCCATGGAGCATTCGGCTGAATATGTTCATGGATTATTGTGTTGACATGGGTCATGGACCATGCTGATGACAAGGGAATGGAGCATTGTGATGAGATGACCATGGAGACTTGTGATGACAAGTCTCATGGAGTATTCTGATGAAAAGGGGCATGGAGCATTGTGATTACAGGGTTCTTGGAACATTGTGATGACAAGAGCATGGAGCATTGTGAGGAGAAGGCCATGGAGCATTCTGATGACATGCGTCATGGAGGTTTGTGATGACAAGGACATGGAACACTGTGATTACATGGGTCTTGGAGCATTGTGATGAAAAGGTCATGGATCATTGTGATGAAAACGGCATGGAGCCTTGTCATGACAGTGTTCAAGAGCATACTGACGACAAGTGTCAGGGAGCATTTGTGATGACAAGTGTATTGAGCATAGAGATGACCAAGATCAAGGAGCATTGTGATGAGAAGACCATGGATAATTGTGATGATGAGCGTCATGGGGTGTTGTGATGATAAGTGTTATGGAACATTGTGATCACAAGGGTTTGGAGCATTATGATGACAGAGGTCATAAAGAATTTTGATTTCATTTTAATGACAATAACCTGAAGCATTATGATGATGGGCATGGTGCATTTTGATGACAGGGTTCATGGAGCATTGAGATGAAAAGGGGCATGTAGCATTGTGATGACAGGGGTCTTGGAGCATTGTGATGACAAGGGCATGGAGCATTGTGATAAGAAGGCTATGGAACATTCTGATGACATGCGTCATGGAGCTTTGTTATGACAAGGGCATGGAGCATTTTGATTACAAGTGTCCTGGAGCATTGTGATGACAAGGGTCATGGAGCCTTGTGATGACAAGGCCGTGGAACATTGTGATGGCAGGGGTCATGGAGCATTGTTATGACAGAGGTAATGGAGCATTGTGATGAGAAGGGCATTGAACATTGGTTTGAAATATTTCATACATTATTGTGATGAGAGTGGGCTGGAGCATTGTGATGACCACGGCACGGAACACTGTGATACATGGGTCATTGACAATTGTAATGACAATGGCTTGGAGCAATGTGATTAGAGGGTACAAGGAGCATTGTGATGACAATGACACGGAGCATTCTGATGACATGTGTCATGGAGCTCTGTGATGACAAGGGCAAGGAGCATAGTGATTAAAGGGGTCTGGAGCATTGTGATGAAAATGGCATGGATCATTGTGATGAAAAAGGCCTGGAGCCTTGTCATGACAGGTTTCAAGGAGCATACAGAAGACAAGTGTCTGGGAGCATTGTGAAGACAAGTGTATTGAGCACTGTGATGACAAAGATCATGGAGCACTGTGATGAGAAGACCATGATTAATTGTGATGATGAGCGTCATGGGGTGTTGTGATGATAAATGTTATGGAACATTGTGATCACAAGGGTTTGGAGCATTATGATGACAGAGGTCATGGAGAATACTGATTTCACTGTGGTAACAATAGCCTGAATCATTATGATGATGGGCATGGTGCATTGTGATGAAAGGGTTCATGGAACATTGAGATGAAAAAGGGCATGGAGCATTGTGATAACAGGGATCTTGGAGCAGTGTGATGACAAGCGCATAGAGCATTGTAATGACAAGGTCATGGAGAATTTTACTGACAAAGGCATGGAGCATTGTGATGACAAGTGTCATGGAGCAGTGTGATGACAAGTGTCACGGAGCATTTTGAATACAAGGGTCATGGATAATTGTGATGACAAGGGTCATGGAGCATTGGGCTGAAAATGTTCATGGAGTATTTTCATGACAGGGGTCATGGAGCATTGTGATGACAGAGGTCATGGAGAATTTTGATTTATTGTGCTGACAATAGCCGGAAGCATTATGATGATGGGCATGATACATTGTGATGACAGGGTTCATGGAGCATTGAGATGAAAAGGGGCATGGAGCATTGTGATTACAGGGGTTTTGGAGCATTATGATGACAAGGGCATGGAGCATTTTGATGAGAAGGACATGGAACATTATGATGACATGTGTCATGGAGCTTTGTGATGACAAGGGCATGGAACATTGTGATTACAGGGGACTTGGATCATTGTAATGACAAGTGTCATGGATCCTTGTGATGACAAGGCCGTGAAACATTGAGATGACAGGGATCATGGAGCATTGTCATGACAGGGGTAATGGAGCATTGTGATGAGAAGGGCATGGAGCATTGTGATTACAAGTTTTATGGATCATTGTGATGACAATATGTGGAACGTTGGGATAAAAAGCGTGTGACACATTGTGATGACATGGGTCATGGAGCATTTTTCTGACAAAGGCATGGAGCACTGTGATGACAAGTGTCACGGAGCATTGAGATGAAAAGTTCATGGATCATTGTGGTTAAAAAGGTCATAGAGCCATGTGATGATACAGACATGGACCTCTGTGATGACAAATGTTATGAAGCATTGTGATGACTGGAGTCACGGAGCTTTGTGATGACAGGGGTCATGGAGCATTGTGATGACAAGGGTTGGAGCATTGTGCTGAGAAAGGCGTAGAGCATTGTGATGACATGGGTCAAAGAGCATTGTGATGAAAAGTTCATGGAGGATTTTGTTTAAAAATGTCACAGAGACTGTTGATGACGAGGGCATTGACCATTGTGATGACAAAGGTCATGAATCATTGTGATGACTGGAGTCACGGAGCATTGTGATGACAAGCGTCACGGAGCATTGTGAATACATGGTTCATGGAGCACTGGGATGACAAGGTCATGGATCATTGTGATGACAAGGGTCATGGAGATTTGGGCTGAAAATATTCATGGAGCATTGTGATGACAGGGGTCATGGAGCATTGTGATGACAAGAGTCCCGGATCATTGTGTTGTCAGGTGTCATGGAGTGTTGTGATGACAGTGGTCATGGAGCATTTTGATGATATTGGTCATGGAGCATTGTGATGAGAAGGTCATGGAGCATTGGGCTGAAAATATTCATGGAGTATTGTGATGACAGGTGTCATGGAGCATTGTGATGACAAGGGAATGGAGCGTGGTGATGACAAGGTCCTGGATCATTGTGATGAGAAGACCATGGAGACTTGTAATGACAAGTCTCATGGAGCATTCTGTTGAAAAGGGGCATGGAGCATTGTGATTACAGGGGTCTTGGAGCATTGTGATGACAAGGGCATGGAGCACTGTGAGGAGAAGGCCATGGAACTTTCTGATGACATGTGTCATGGAGCATTGTGATTACAGGGGTCTTGGAGCCTTGTGATGACAAGGCCGTGGAAGATTGTGATGGCAGGGGTCATGGAGCATTGTTATGATAGAGGTAATGGAGCATTGTGATGAGAATGGCATTGAGCATTGGTCTGAAATGTTTCATGGATTATTGTGATGAGAGTGGGCATGGAACATTGCGATGACAAGAGCACGGTACACTGTGATACATGGGTTATGTGGGATTGTAATGAAAAGGGCATGGAGCATTGTGATGAGAAGGGCATCGAGCATTGTGATGACAAGTGTCATGGTGCTTTGTGATGACAAGGGCATGGAGCAATGTGATGAGAGGGTTCATGGAGCATTGTGATGCCAAGGGTCATTGAGCTTTGTGATGACAATGTCATGGAGCATTTTGATGTCAAGCATGTGGTGCATTGTGATGAGAAAGGCAGGGAGCATTTTGATGACAGGGTCATGCATCAATTTGATGAAAAGAGTAATGGAACATTTTGATGACAGGGGTTATAGAACATTGTGATGCCATGGGTCATGGAGCTTTGCGATGAAAAGGGTGATGGAGCATTTTGATGACTGTGTTTATGGAACATTGTGATGTCATTGGTCATGTAACATTGTGCTGGTAAGGGGATATAGCATTGTGATGACACGGGTCATGGAACATTGTGATAAGGGGTGTGAGGGAAGATTGTGATGACTAGTGATGGAACATTGTGATATCTCATGTGAGAGAGCATTTGGAAGAAATATGCATGGAGCATTGTGATTACAACGTTTATGGAGCATAGAGATGACAAGGTTGTGGATCATTGTGATGAAAATCGCTGGCACTTTGTGATGACAAATGTCATGGAGCATTGTTCTGACAAAGACATGGAGCATTGTGATGACAAGGGTCACGGAGCATTGTGATGAAAAGTTCATAGAGCATTGTGGTTACAAATGTCACAGAGCCTTGTGATAATGCGGGCATGGACCGTTGTTATGACAAACGTTATGAAGCATTGTGATGACTGGAGTCACGGAGCATTGTGATGACAGCGGTCATGGAGAATTGTGATGACAAGGGCAAGGAGCATTGTGCTGACAGGGGCATGGAACATTGGTCTGACAAGTTTCATAGATTATTGTGATGACAATGGACATGGTGCATTGTGATGACAAGGGCATGGGGCATTGAGATGACAAGGGAATGGAGTATTGTGAAGACAGGTGTCAGGGAGCATTGTGATGACATATGTCATAGTCCATTGTGATGACAATGGCATGGAGCATTGTGATGCCAAATGTAATGGAGGATTGTGATGACAAATATAATGGAGCATTGTGATGACTAGGGCTTGGAGCATTATGATGACAAGGGCCATTGAGAATTTTCATGACAATGTCATGAAGCATTGTGATGACAATGTCCTGGAGCATTGTGATGAGAAAACCATGGAGCCTTGTGATGACAGGTCTCATGGAGCATACTGAGGAAAAAGGGCATGGAGCATTCTGATTACAGGGGTCTTGGAACATTGTGATAAAAAGTGCATGGAGCATTGTGATGACAAGGGCATGGAGTATTGTGATGACAGGCATCATGGAGTGTTGTGATGACAAGGGCATGGAGGATTGGTCTAATAAGTTTCATGGATTATTGTGATGACATTGGTAATAGCGCCTTGTGGTGATAAGGGCATGGAGCATTGTGATGACCAGGTCATGCAGTATTGTGAAGAGAGGTGTCAGGGAGCATTGTGATGACATATGTAATGGCCCATTGTGATGACAATGGCTTGGAGCATTGTGATGACAAGGGTCAGGGAGCATTGTGCTGACAAGTGCATGGAGAATTGTGATGACAAGGGTCATGGAGCATTCTGATGACAAGCTTGTGGAGTATTTTGATGACAATGGCATGCAGCATTGTTATGAAAACGGCATGGGGCATTGTGAAGAAAAAGGCATGGATCCTTTTCGTGACAGGGTTCAAGGAGAATTCTGATGATAAATGTCAGGGAGCATTGTGATGACAAGTGTATTGAGAATTGTGATGACAAAGGTCATGGAGCATTGTTATGAAAAGTTCATGGAGTATTGTGATGACAGGCATCATGGAAAGTTGTGATGGCAAGTGTTATGGAACATTGTGATCACAAGAGTTTGGAGCATTGTGATGACAGAGGTCATGGATCATTTTGATTTCAAGGAGCATGGAGCATTGTGATGACAAGGTAATGAAGCAATGTGATCCCAAAGTTCATAGAGGATTGTGATGACAATGGTAATGGAGTATTGTGATGACAAGCACATAGAGCATTGTAATGACAAGGTCATGTAGCATTTTGCTGACAAAGGCATGGAGCATTGTGATGACAGGTGTCATGGAGCACTGTGATGACAAGCGTCACGGAGCATTGTGAATACAGGGGTCATGGAGCATTGGGATGACAAGGGCATGGATCATTGTGATGACAAGTGTCATGGAGCATTGGGCTGAAAGTGTTCATGGAGTATTGTGATGACAGGGGTCATGGAGCATTGTGATTACAGGGGTCGTGGAGCATTTTGATGACAAGAGTCCTGGATCATTGTGTAGTCAGGTGTCATGGAGTGTTGTGATGACAGTGGTCATGGAGCATTGTGATGATATTGGTCATGGTGCATTTTGAGGATTAGGTCATTGAGCATATGACTGAAAATGTTCATGGAGTATTGTGATGACATGGGTCATGGAGAATTGTGATGAGAAGGGAATGGAGCATGGTGATGACAAGGTCCTGGAGCATTGTGATGAGATGACCATGGAGACTTGTGATGACAAGTCTCATGGAGCATTCTGTTGAAAAGGGGCAGGGAGTATTGTGATTCCAGGTGTCTTGGAGCATTGTGATGACAAGGGCATGGAGCACTGTGAGGAGAAGATCAGGGAGCATTCTGATGACATGCATCATGGAGCTTTGTGATGACAAGTGCATGGATCATAGTGATTACAAGGGTCTTGGAGCATTGTGATGACAAGGGTCATGGAGCCTTGTGATGACAAGGCCGTGGAACATTGTGATGGCAGGGTTCATGGAGCATTTTTATGACAGAGGTAATGGAGCATTGTGATGAGAAGGGCATTGAGCATTGGTCTGAAATGTTTCATGGATTATTGTGATGAGAGTGGGCATGGAGCATTGTAATGACAAGGGCACGGTAAAATGTGATACATTGGTCATGGTGGATTGTAATGACAAGGGCATGGAGCATTGTGATGAGAAGGGCATCGAGCAATGTGATGACAAGTGTCATAGAGCTTTGTGATGACAAGGGCATGGATCAATGTGATGAGAGGGTTCATGGAGCATTGTGATGACAATGATAAGGAGCATTGTGATGCCAAGGGTCATGGAGCATTGTGATGACAAGTCATGGAGCATTTTGATGAAAAGGGCATGGTGCATTGTGATGAGAAGGGCAGGGAGCATTTGATGACCAGGTCATGCAGCAATTTGATAAAAATTGTAATGGGACATTTTGATGGCAGAGGTTATAGAACATTGTGATGCCAGGGGTCATGGAGCTGTGGGATGAAAAGGGTCATGGAGCATTTTGATGACAGGTGTTATGGAACATTGTGATGTCAGGGGTCAAGGAACATTGTGCTGATAATGGGATGTAGCATTTTTATGACTGGGGTCATGGATCATTGTGATAACAAGGGTGAGGGAGGATTGTGATGACTAGTGATGGAACATTGTGATATCTCATGTGAGAGAGCATTTGGATGAGAAGTGCATGGAGCATTGTGATTACAAGGTTTATGGAGCATAGCGATGACAATGTTGTGGATCATTGTGATGAAAAACGCATGGAACTTTGTGATGACAAGGGTCATGGAGCATTGTTCTGACAAAGACATGGAGCATTGTGATGACAAGGGTCACGGAGCACTGTGATGAAAAGTTCATGGAGCATTGTGGTTACAAAGGTCACAGAGCCTTGTGATGACGTGGGCATGGACCGTTGTGATGATAAACGTTATGAAGCATTGTGATGACTAGAGTCAGGGAGCGTTGTGATGACAGGTGTCATGGAGCATTTTGATGACAAGGGCATGGAGCATTGTGATGAGAGGGTCATGGAGCATTGGTCTGAAAAGTTTCATAGATTATTGTGATGACAGTGGACATGGTGCATTGTGATGACAAGGGCATGGAGCGTTGTGATGACAAGGTCATGGAGTATTGTGAAGACAGGTGTCAGGGAGCATTGTGATGACATATGTCATGGTCCATTGCGATGACAATGGCCGGGAGCATTGTGATGCCAAATGTAATGGAGGATTGTGATGACAAATATATTGGACGATTGTGATGACTAGGGCTTGGAGCATTATGATGACAAGGGCCATTGAGAATTTTCATGGCAATGTCGTGAAGCGTTGTGATGACAAGTTCCTGGAGCATTGTGATGAAAAAACCATGGAGCCTTGTGATGACCAGTCTCATGGAGCATACTGATGAAAATGGGTATGGAGCATTCTGATTACAGGGGTCTTGGAACATTGTGATAACAAGGGCATGGAGCTTTGTGATGACAAGGGCATGGAGCATTGTTCCAATAAGTTTCATGTATTATTGTTATGAGAGTTGGAATGGCACATTGTAATGACAAGGGCGTGGAGCATTGTGATAACCAGGTCATGCTGTATTGGGAAGATAGGTGACAGGGAGCATTGTGATGACTAGGGCATGAAGCAATGTGATCCCAAGGTTCTTGGAGTTTTGTGATGACAATGGTAAAGGAGTATTGTTATGACAAGCACATAGAGCATTGTAATGACAAGTTCATGTAGCATTTTCCTGACAAAGGCATGGAGCATTTTGATGACAGGTGTCATGGAGCACTGTGATGACAAGAGTCACGGAGCATTGTGAATAGAGGGGTCATGGAGCATTGGGAGGACAAGGGCATGGATCATTGTTATGACAAGTGTCCTGGAGCATTGGCCTGGCAATGTTCATGGAGTATTGTGATGACAGGGGTCATGCAGCATTGTGATTACAGGGGTCTTGGAGCATTGTGATGACAAGAGTCCCGGATCATTTTGTTGTCAGGTGTCATGGAGTGTTGTGATGACAGTGGTCATGGAGCATTGTGATGACATTGGTCATGGAACATTGTGATGAGAAGGTCATGGAGCATTGGGCTGAAAAAATTCATGGAGTATTGTGATGACAGGGGTCATGGAGCATTGTGATTACAAGGGAATGCAGCATGGTGATGACAAGGGTCATGGAGCATTCTGATGACAAGCTTCTGGAGTATTTTGATGCCAATGACATTGTGCATTGTGGTGAAAATGGCATGGGGCATTGTGATGAAAAAGGAATGGAGCATTTTCGTGACAGGGTTCAAGGAGCATTCTGACGACAAGTGTCAGGGAGCATTGTGATGTCAAGTGTATTGAGAATTGTGATGACAATGGTCATGGAGCATTGCGATGAAAAAGGCATGGAGTATTGTGATGACACGCATCATGGTGCGTTGTGATGACAAGTGCTATGGAACATAGTGATCACAAGTGTTTGTAGCATTGTGACGACAGAGGTCATGGATCATTTTGATTTCAAGGATCAAGGAGCATTGTGATGACAAGGGCATGAAGCAATGAGACCCCAAGTTTCATGGAGAATTGTGATGACAATGGTAAAGTAGTATTGTGATGACAAGCGCATACAGCATTGTAATGACAAAGTCATGTAACGTTTTGCTGACAAAGGTATGGAGCATTGTGATGACAGGTGTCATGGGACACTGTGATGACAAGTGTCACGGAGCATTGTGAATACAGGGGTCATGGAGCATTGGGATGACAAGGGCATGGATCATTGTGATGACAAGTGTCATGGAGCATTGGGCTGAAAATGTTCATGGATTTTTGTGATGACAGGGGTCATGGAGCTTTATGATGACAAGAGACTGGGATCATTGTGTTGTCAGGTGTCATGGAGTGTTGTGATGACAGTGATCATGGAGCATTGTGATGATATTTGTCATGGAGCATTGTGATGAGAAGGTCATGGAGCATTGGGCTGAAAATATTCATGGAGCATTGGGCTGAAAATGTTCATGGGGTATTGTGATGACAGGTGTCATGGAGCATTGTGATGACAATGGAATGGAGCATGCTGCTGACACTGTCCTGGAGCATTGTGATGAGATGACCATGGAGACTTGTGATGACAAGTCTCTTGGAGCATTCTGATGAAAAGGGGCATGGAGCATTGTAATTAGAGGGGTCTTGGAGCATTGTGATGACAAGGTCATGGAGCATTGTGAGGAGAAGGCCATGGAGCATTCTGATTACATGCGTCTTGGAGCTTTGTGATGACAGGGGCATGGAGCACTGTGATTACAGGGGTCTTGGAGCATTGTGATTAAATTTCATGGATCATTGTGATGAAAACGGCATGGAGCCTTGTCATGACAGTGTTCAAGAGCATACTGATGACAAGTGTCAGGGAGCATTGTGATGACAATTGTACTGAGCATTGTGATGACCAAGATCATGGAGCATTGTGATGAGAAGACCATGGATAATTGTGATGATGAGCGTCATGGGGTGTTGTGTTGATAAGTGTTATGGAACATTGTGATCACAAGGGTTTGGAGCATTATGATGACAGAGGTCATGGAGAATTTTGATTTCATTGTAATGACAATAACCTGAAATATTATGATGATGGGCATGGTGGATTGTGATGACAGGGTTCATGGAGCATTGAGATGAAAAGGGGCAGGGAGCATTGTGTTTACAAGGGTCTTGGAGCATTGTGATGACAAGGGCATGGACCATTGTGATGAGAAGGCCATGGAACATTCTGATTACATGCGTCATGGAGCTTTGTGATGACAAGGGCCTGGAGCATTGTGATTACAGGGGCTTCAGCATTGTGATAACAAGTGTCATGGAGCCTTGCGATGACAAGGCCGTGGAACATTGTGATGGCAGGGGTCCAGGAGCATTGTTATGACAGAGGTAATGGAGCATTGTGATGAGAAGGGCATTGAACATTGGTTTGAAATATTTCATAGATTTTTGTGATGAGAGTGGGGTGGAGCATTGTGATGACCACGGCACAGAACACTGTGATACATGGGTCATGGAGGATTGTACTGACAATGGCATGGAGCATTGTGATGAGAGGGTACAAGGAGCATTGTGTTGACAATGACATGGAGCATTGTGAGGAGAAGGCCATGGAGCATTCTGATGACATGCCTCATGGGGCTTTGTGATGACAAGGGCATGGAGCATTGTGATTACAAGGGTCTTGGAGCATTGTGATGAAAAGGGAATGGATCATTGTGATGAAAAAGGCCTGGAGCCTTGTCATGACAGGGTTCAAGGAGCATACAGAAGACAATTGTCAAGGAGCATTGTAAAGACAAGTGTATTGAGCATTGTGATGACAAAGATCATGGAGCATTTTGATGAAAAGACCATGGATAATTGTGATGATGAGCGTCATGGGGTGTTCTGATGATAAGTGTTATGGAACATTGTGATCACAAGGGTTTGGAGCATTATGATGACAGAGGTCATGGAGAATATTGATTTCATTGTGATGACAATAGCCTGAAGCATTATGATGATGGGCATGGTGCATTGTGATGACAGGGTTCATGGACCATTGAGATGAAAAAGGCATGGAGCATTGTGATTACAGGGGTCTTGGAGCAGTGTAATGACAATGTCATGTAGAATTTTGCTAACAAATGCATGGAGCATTGTGATGACATGTGTCATGGAGGAGTGTGATGACAAGTGTCACGGAGAATTTTGAATAGTGGGGTCATGGATAATTGTGATGAGAAGGGTCATGGAGCATTGGGCTGAAAATGTTCACGGAGTATTTTGATGACATGGGTCATGGAGCATTGTGATGACAGAGGTCATGGAGAATTTTGTTTTATTGTGCTGACAATAGCCAGAAGCATTATGATGATGGGCATGATGCATTGTGATGACAGGGTCCATGGAGCATTGAGATGAAATGGGGCATGGAGCATTGTGATTTCAGGTGTCTTGAAGCATTGTGACGACAAGAGCATGGAGCATTTTGATGAGAAGGACATGGAACATTCTGATGACGTGTCATGGAGCTTTGTGATGACAAGGGCATGGAGCATTGTGATTACAGGCGTCTTGAAGCATTGTGATGACAAGTGTCATGGAGCCTTGTGATGACAAGGGCGTGGAACACTGTGATGGCAGAGTCTTGGAGCATTGTTATGACAGGTGTATTGGAGCATTGTGATGAGAAGGGCATGGAGCATTGTGATTACAAGTTTTATGGAGCATTGCGATGACAAATATGTGGAACGTTGGGATAAAAAGCGTGTGGCACATTGTGATGACAAGGGTCATGGAGCATTTTTCTGACAAAGGCATGGAGCACTGTGATGACAAGGGTCACAGTGCATTGAGATGAAAAGTTCATGCAGCATTGTGGTTAAAAATGTCACAGAGCCTTGTGATGATGTCGGCATGGACCATTTTGATGACAAATGTTATGAAGCATTGTGATGACTTGAGTCACGGAGCATTGTGATGACAGGGGTCATGGAGTACTGTGATGACAAGTGTTGGAGCATTGTGCTGAGAAAGGCATAGAGCTTTGTGATGACATCGGTCAAAGAGCATTGTGATGAAAAATTCATGGAGGATTTTGTTTAAAAATGTCACAGAGACTGTTGATGACGAGGGCATGGACCATTGTGATGACAAAGGTCATGAATCATTGTGATGACTGGAGTCACGGAGCATTGTGACGAGAGGGGTCATGGTGCATTGTGATAAAAATGGTATGGAGCATTGTGATGACAAGGGCATGGAGCATTGGTCTAATAAGTTTCATGGATTATTGCGATGACATTTGGAATGGCACATTCTGATGACAAGGTCATGGAGCATTGTGATGACCAGGTCATGCAGTATTGTGAAGAGAGGTGTCAGGGAGCATTGTGATGACATAAGTATGGCCCATTGTGATGACAATGGCATGGAGCCTTGTGATGCCAAATGTCTTGGAGAATTCTGATGACAAATGTAATGGAGCATTGTAATGGCAATGGCTTGGAGAATTGTGATGAAAATGGTCAGGGAGCATTGTGCTGACAAGTGCATGGAGAATTGTGATGACAAGGGTCATGGAACATTCTGATGACAAGCTTGGGGAGTATTTTGATGACAATGGCATGGAGTATTGTGATGAAAACATCATTGGGCATTGTGATGAAAAAGGCATGGTGCCTTTTCGTGACAGGTTTCAAGGAGCATTCTGACGACAAGTGTCAGGGAGCATTGTGATGACAAGTGTATTGAGAATTGTGATGACAAATGTCATGGAGCATTGTGATGAGAAGGCCATGGATAACTGTGATGATGATCGTCATGGAGTGTTGTGATGATAAGTGTTATGGAACATTGTGATCACAAGGGTTTGGGGCATTATGATGACAGAGGTCATGGAGAATTTTGATTTCATTTTGATGACAATAGCCTGAAGCTTTATGATGATGGGCATGGTGCATTGTGCTGACAGGGTTCATGGAGCACTGAGATGAAAGGGGCATGGAGCATTGAGATTACAGGGGTCTTGGAGCATTGTGATGACAAGGGCATGGAGCATTTTGATGAGAAGGACATCTAACATTCTGATGACATGCGTCATGGAGCTTTGTGCTGACAAGGGCATGGAGCATTGTGATTACAGGGTTCTTGGAGCATTGTGGTGACAAGGGTCATGGAGCCTTGTGATGACAAGGCAGTGGAACATTTTGATGGCAGGGGTCATGGAGCATTGTTATGACAGAGGTAATGGAGCATTTTGATGAGAAGGACATTGAGCATTGGTCTGAAATTTTTCATGGATTACTGTGATGAGAGTGGGCATGGAGCATTGTGATGACAAGGGCACGGAACACTGTTATACATGGGTCATGGAGGATTGTATTGACAAGGGCATGGAGCATTGTGATGACAAGTGTCATGGAGCTTTGTAATGACAATCGCATGGAGAAATGTGATGAGATGGTTCATGGAGCATTGTGATGACAATGACTTGGAGCATTGTGATGCCAAGGGTCATGGAGCTTGGTGATGACAAAGGTCATGGAGCATTTTGATGACAAGTGCGTGGTGCATTGTGATGAGAAGGGTAGGGAACATTTTGATGACAGGTTCATGCAGCAATTTGATGAAAAGTGTAATGGAACATTTTGATGACAGGGGTTATAGAACATTGTGATGCCAGGGTTCATGGATCTTTGGGATGAAAAGGGTCATGGAGCATTTTGATGACAGGGGTTATGGAACATTTTGATGTCAGTGGTCATGGAACATTGTGCTGATAAGGGGATGTAGGATTGTGATGACAGGGGCCATGGAACATTGTGATTACAGGGGTGAGGGAGGATTGTGATAACTAGTGACGGAACATTGTGATATCTCAGGTGAGAGAGCATTGGGATGAGAAGTGCATGGAGCATTGTGATTACAAGGTTTATGGTGCATAGCAATGACAAAGTTGTTGATCATTGTGATGAAAAGCGCGTGGCACATTGTGATGACAAGAGTCATGGAGCATTGTTTTGAAAAAGGCATGGAGCATTGTGATGACAAGGGTCAAAGAGCATTGTGATGAAAAGTTCATGGAGCATTGTGGTTACAAAGGACACAGAGCCTTTTGATGACGCAAGCATGGACCGTTGTGTTGACAAACGTTATGAAGCATTGTGATGACTGGAGTCACCGGGCATTGTGATGACAGCGGAAATGGAGCACTTTGATGAAAAGGGCATGGAGCATTGTGATGAGAAGGTCATGGATTATTGTGAAGACAGGTGTCATGGAGCATTGTGATGACATATGTCATGGTCCATTGCGATGACAATGGCATGGAGCACTGTGATGCCAAATGTAATGGAGGATTGTGATGACAAATATAATGGAGCATTGTGATGACTAGGGCTTGGAGCATTATGATGACAAGGGCCATTGAGAATATTCATGACAATGTCGTGAAGCATTGTGATGACAAGGTCCTGGAGCTTTGTGATTAGAAAACCATGGAGCCTTGTGAAGACAATTCTCATGGAGCATAGTGATGGAAAGGGGCATGGTGCATTCTGATTACAGGGGTCTACGAACATTGTGATAACAAGGGCATGGAGCATTGTGATGAGAGTGTTCATGGAGCATTGTGATGACAACGATATGGAGCATTGTGATGCCAAGGGTCATGGAGCTTTGTGATGACAAGTCATGGAGCATTTTGATGACAAGTGCATGGTGCATTGTGATGAGAAGTGCAGGGAGCATTTTGATGACCGGGTCATGCAGCAATGTGATAAAAATTGTAATGGAACATTTTGATGGCAGTGGTTATAGAACATTGTGATGTCAGGGGTCTTGGAGCTTTGGGATGGAAAGGGTCATGGAGCATTTTGATGACAGGGGTTATGGAACATTGTGATGGCAGGGGTCATGGAACTTTGTGATGATAAGGGGATGTAGCAGTGTGATGACAGGGTCATGGAACATTGTGATTACAGGAGTGAGCGAGTATTGTGATGACTAGTGATGGAACATTGTGATATCTCTGGTGAGAGAGCATTTTGATGAGAAGAGCATGGACCACTGTGATTACAACGTTTATGGAGCACTGCAATGCCAAGGTTGTGGACCGCTGTGATGAAATGCGCATGGCACATTGTGATGACAATGGTCATGGAACATTGTTCTGACAAAGACATGGAGCACTGTGATGACAAGTGCCACAGAGAATTGTGATGAAAAGTTCATGGAGCATTGTGGTTACAAAGGTCACAGAGAGTTGTGATGATGCGGGCATGGAACATTGTGATGGCAAACGTTTTGAAGCTTTGTGATGACTGGAGTCACAGAGCATTGTGATGACAGGTGTCATGGAGCATTGTGATGACAAGGGCTTGGAGCATTGGTCTGACAAGTTACATAGATTATTGTGATGAGAGTAGGCATGGTGCATTTTGATGACAAGGGCAAGGAGCATTGTGATAATAAGGTCATGGAGTATTGTGAAGCCAGGTGTCAGGGAGCATTGTGATGACATATGTCATGGTCCATTGCAATGACAATGGCATGGAGAATTGTGATGCCAAATGTAATGGAGGATTGTGATGACAAATGTAATGGAGCATTGTGATGATTAGGGCTTGGAGCATTATAATGACAAGGGCCATTGAAAATTTTCATGACAAGTTCGTGAAGCTTTGTGATGACAAGTTCCTGGAGCATTGTGATGACAAAACCATAGAGCCTTGTGGTGAAAAGTCTCATGGAGCATACTGATGAAAAGGGGCATGGAGCATTGTGATTACATGGGTCTAGGAACATTGTGATGACAAGGGCATGGAGCATAGTGAGTAGAAGACCAAGGAGAATTCTGATGGCATGTGTCATTGAGCTTTGTGATGACAAGGGCATGGAGCATTGTGATTACATGGTTAAGGAGCATTATGATGAAAAGTGCATGGATCATAGTGATGGAAAAGGCATGGAGCCTTGTCATGACAGGTTTCAAGGAGCATACAGATAACAAGTGTCAGGGAGCATTTTGATGACAAGTGAATTGAGCATTGTGATGACGAAGGTCATGGAGCATTGTGATGAGAAGACCATGCATAAATTTGATGGCGAGCCTCATGGGGCATTGTGATGACAAGTGTTATGGAATATTGTGATCACAAGGGTTTGGAGCATTGTTATGACATAGGTCATGGAGCATTTTGATTTCATTGTGATGACAATAGCATGAAGCATTATGATGATGGGCATGGTGCATTTTGATGACAGGGTTCATGGATCATTGAGATGAAACGGGGCATAGAGCACTGTGATTACAGTGTTCTTGGAGCATTGTGATGAGAAGGGTCATGGAGCTTTGTGATGAGAAGGCCATGGAACATCGTGATGGCAGGTGTCATGGAGCATTGTTATGACGGGGTAATGGAGCATTGTGATTGCAAGGGCATGGAGCATTGTGATGAGAAGATCATGGAGCATTCTGATGACATGTGTCATGGAGCTATGTGAAGACAATGGCATGGAGCATTGTGATGCCAAGTGTCATGGATATTTGTGATGACAAAGGTCATGAAGCATTTTGATGGCAAGGGCATTGTGCATTTTGATGAGAAGGGCAGGGATTATTGTGATGACAGCGTCATGGAGCAATTTGATGAAAAGTGTCATGGAACATTTTGATGACAGGTGTTATGGAAAATTGTGATGTCAGGGGTCATCGAACATTGTGATGATATGGGGATGTAGCAGTGTGATGACAGGGTCATGGAACATTGTGATTACAGGGGTGAGGGAGTATTGTGATGACTAGTGATGGAACATTGTGATATCTCTGGTGAGAGAGCATTTTGATGAGAAGTGCATGGACCATTGTGATTACAAGGTTTATGGAGCATTACAATGAAAATGTTGTGGACTGTTGTGCTGAAATGGGCATGGCACATTGTGATGACAATGGTCATGGAGCATTGTTCTGACAAAGACACGGATCATTTTGATGACAAGGGTCACAGAGAATTGTGATGAAAAGTTCATGGAGCATTGGGGTTAAAATGGTCACAGAGCCTTGTGATGACGCGGGCATGGCCCATTGTGATGACAAACTTTATGAAGCATTGTGTTGACTGGAGTCACGGATCATTGTGATGACAGGGGTCATGGAGCATTGTGATGACAGGGGCATGGAGCATTTTGATGAGAAGGTCATGGATTACTGTGAAGACAGATGTCAGGGAGCATTGTGATGACATATGTCATGGTCCATTGCGATGACAATGGCATGGAGCATTGTGATGCCAAATGTAATGGAGGATTGTGCAGACAAATATAATGGAGCGTTGTGATGATTAGGGCTTGGAGCATTATGATGACAAGGGTCATTGAAAATTTTCATGACAAGGTCGTGAAGCATTGTGATGACAAGTCCTGGAGTATTGTGATGACAAAACCATGGAGCCTTGTAATGACAAGTCTTATGGAGCATACTGATAAAAAGGGGCATGGAGCATTGTGATTACAGGGGTCCTGGAACATCGTGATGACAAAGGTATGGAGCATTGTGAGGAGAAGACCAAGGAGCATTCTGATCGCACGCATCATTGAGCTTTGTGATGACAAGGGAATGGAGCATTGTGATTAAAGGGGTCTTGGAGCATTGTGATGAATAGGGCATGGATCATTGTGATGAAAAATGCATGGAGCCTTGTCATGACAGGGTTCAAGGAGCATACAGACAACAAGTATCAGGGAGCATTTTGATGACAAGTGTATTGAGCATTGTCATGACGAAGGTCATGGAGCATTGTGATGAGAAGACCATGCGTAATTTTTATGACGAGCGTCATGGGGCATTGTGATGACAAGTGTTATGGAATATTGTGATCACAAGGGTTTGGAGCATTGTTATGACATAGGTCATGGAGCATTTTGATTTCATTGTGATGACAATAGCATGAAGCATTATGATGATTGGCATGGTGCATTTTGATGACAGTGTTCATGGATCATTGAGATGAAACGGGGAATAGAGCACTGTGATTACAGTGTTCTTGGAGCATTGTGATGAGAAGGATCATGGAGCTTTGTGATGACAAGGCCATGGAACAAAGTGATGGCAGGGGTCATGGAGCATTGTGATGACAAGGGACATGGAGCATTGTGATGACAATGGCATGGAGCATTGTGATGACAAGGGCCATTGAGAATTTTGGTGACAAGTTCATGAAGCATTGTGATGAGAAGCTCATGGAGCTTCCTAGGACAGGGGTCATGGAGCATTGCGATGACAAGTGCATAGAGAATTTTGATGACAATTCATGTAACACAGTGATGAGAAGTGTCATGGAGCATAGTGATGCCAAGAACGAGGAGATTTGTGATGACAGGTGACATGGAGCATTGTGATGACCAAGGCATGGAGCATTGTGATGGCAAGACCGTGGAGCATTGTGATGAGAAGACCATGGATAATTGTGATGACGAGCGTCATGGAGCACTGTAATGACAAGGGGAATGGAGCATTGTGATGACAGTGGCCATGGAGCATTGTGATGACAAGGGTCATGGAGCATTTTGATGAAAAGGGCGTGGAGCATTGTGATGAGAAGACCATGGATAATTGTGATGACGAGCGTCATGGAGCACAATAATGACAAGGGGTATGGAGCATTGTGATGACAGTGGCCATGGAGAAATGTGATGACAAGTGTCATGGAGCATTCTGATGACAAGCTTGTGGAGTATTGTGACGACAATGGCATGGAGCATTGTGATAAAAAGTGCATGGAGCATTGTGATGAAAAAGGCATGAAGCCATTTCATGACAGGTTTTAAGGAGCATTCTGATGACAACTGTCTGGGAACATTGTGATGACAAGTGTATTGAGAATTGTGATGAAAAAGATCATGGAGCATTTTGACGAAAAGGGCATAGAGAATTGTGATGACAGGCATCATGGAGCGTTGTGATGACAAGTGTTATGGAACTTTGTGATCACAAGGGTTTGGAGCATTGTGATGACAGAGGTCATGGATCATTTTGTTTTCAAGGACCATGGAGCATTGTGATGACAAGGGCATGAAGCAATGTGATCCCAAGGTTCATGGAGGATCGTGATGACAATGGTAAGGGAGTATTGTGATGACAATCAAATGGACCATTTTGATGACAAGGTCATGTAGCATTTTGCTGACACAGGCATGGAGCATTGTGATGATAAGGGTCATAGAGCACTGTGATGAGAAGCATCACGGATCATTGTGATTGCAGGGTTCATGGATCATTGGGATGGCAAGGACAAGGATCATTGTGATGACAAGTGTCATGGAGCATTGGGCTGAAAATGTTCATGGAGCATTGTGATGACTAGGGAATGGAGCATTGTGATGACAAGAGTCCCGGATCACTGTGTTGTCAGGGGTCATGGAGCGTTGTGATGACAGTGGTCATGGAGCATTGTGATGATAGGGATCATGAAGCATTGTGATGAGAATTTCCTGGAGAATAGGACTGAAAATGTTCAGGAAGTATTGTGAGGACAGGGGTCATGGAGCATTGTGATGACAAGGGCATGGAGCATTGTGATTACTGGTGTCTTGGAGCATTGTGATGAAATTGGCATGGATCATTGTTATGAAAATGGTATGGAGCCTTGTCATGAAAGGGTTCCAGGAGCATACTGATGACAAGTGTCAGGGAGCATTGTGATGACAAGTGTATAGAGCATTGTGATGACAAAGGTCATGGAGCACTGTGATGAGAAGACCATGGATAATTGTGATGATGAGCGTCATGGGGCGTTGTGATGATAAGTGTTATGGAACATTGTGATCACAAGGATTTGGAGCATTGTGATGAGATAGATCATCGAATATTTTGATTTCATTGTGATGACAATAGCCTGAAGCATTATGATGATGGGCATGGTGCATTTTGATGACAGGGTTCATGGAGCATTGAGATGCAAAGGGGCATGGAGCATTGTGATTAGAGGGTTCATGGAGCATTGTGATGACAATGGCATGGAGCATTGAGATGCCAAGGGTCATGGAGCTTTGTGATGACAAAGGTCATGGAGCAATTTGATGACAATGTGTGGTGCAATCTGATGAGAAGGGCAGGGAGCATTGTGATGACAGGGTCATGGAGCAATTTGATGAAAAGTGTCATGGAACATTTTGATGACAGGGGTTATGGAACATTGTGATGTCAGGAGCCATGGAACACTTTCATGACGGTGTTGTGGACCATTGTGATGACAGGGGAGTGGGTGTATTGTGATGACTAGTGAGGGAATATTTTGATATCATTCGTGAGAGAGCATTTTGATAAGAAGTGCATGGAGCATTGTGATGGCAAGTTTTATGGAGCATTGTGAGGACAAGGTTGTGGAGCTTTGTGATGACAAGCACATGGCGCATTGTGATGACATGGGTCATGGAGCACTGTGCTGACAAAGGCATGGAGCATTGTGATGACAAGGGTCAACGAGCATTGTGATGAAAATTTCATGGAGCATTTTGGTGACAAAGGTCACAGAGCCTTGTGATGACGAGGGCATGGACCATTGTGATGACAAAGGTCATGAAGAATTGTGATGACTGGAGTCACGGAGGATTGTGATGACAGGGGTAATAGAACATTGTGATGAAAATGCAATGAGCATTGTGATGACAGGGGCATGGTGCATTGGCCTGACATGTTTCATGGATTATTGTGATGACAGTGGGCATGGTGCAATGTGATGACAAAGGCATGGAGCATGGTGATGAGAAGGTCATGGAGTATTTTGAAGACAGGTCTCAGGGAGCATTGTGATGACATATGTCATGGTCCATTGCGATGACAATGGAATGGAACATTGTGATGCCAAGTGTCATGGAGGATTGTGATGACAAATGTAATGGAGCATTTTGATGACAAGGGCTTGGAGCATTGTGATGACAAGGGACATGAAGCATTGTGATGACAAGGGCATGGAGCATTGTGATGACAAGGGCCATTGAGAATTTTGATGACAAGTTCATGAAGCATTGTGATGAGAAGCACATGGAGCTTCCTATGACAGGGGTCATGGAGCATTGCGATGACAAGTGCATAGAGAATTGTGATGACAATTCATGTAACACAGTGATGAGAAGTGTCATGGAGCATAGTGATGCCAAGTACGAGGAGATTTGTGATGACAGGGGACATGGAGCATTGTGATGACCAAGCCATGGAGCATTGTGATGGCAAGACCGTGGAGCATTGTGATTAGAAGACCATGGATAATTGTGATGACGAGCGTCATGGAGCACTGTAATGACAAGGGGAATGGAGCATTGTGATGACAGTGGCCATGGAGCATTGTGATGATAAGGGTCATGGAGCACTTTGATGACAAGTGCGTGGAGCATTGTGATGAGAAGACCATGGATAATTGTGATGACGAGCGTCATGGAGCACGATAATGACAAGGGTTATGGAGCATTGGGATGACAGTGGCCATGGAGAAATGTGATGACAAGTGTCATGGAGCATTCTGATGACAAGCTTGTGGAGTATTGTGACGACAATGGCATGGAGCATTGTGATGAAAAGGGCATGGAACATTGTGATGAAAAAGGCATGAAGCCATTTCATGACAGGTTTCAAGGAGCATTCTGATGACAACTGTCTGGGAACATTGTGATGACAAGTGTATTGAGAATTGTGATGAAAAAGATCATGGAGCATTTTGACGAAAAGGGCATAGAGAATTGTGATGACAGGCATCATGGAGCGTTGTGATGACAAGTGTTATGGAACATTGTGATCACAAGGGTTTGGAGCATTGTGATGATATAAGTCATGGATCATTTTGTTTTCAAAGACCATGGAGCATTGTGATGACAAGGGCATGAAGCAATGTGACCCCAAGGTTCATGGAGGATTGTGATGACAATGGTAAGGGAGTATTGTGATGACAAGCAAATGGAGCATTTTGATGACAAGGTCATATAGCATTTTGCTGACACAGGCATGGAGCATTGTGATGATAAGGGTCATAGAGCACTGTGATGAGAAGCATCACGGATCATTGTGATTACAGGGGTCATGGAGCATTGGGATGGCAAGGGCATGGATCATTGTGATGACAAGTGTCATAGAGCATTGGGCTGAAAATGTTCATGGAGCATTGTGATGACTAGGGAATGGAGCATTGTGATGACAAGAGTCCCGGATCACTGTGTTGTCAGTGGTCATGGAGCGTTGTGATGACAGTGGTCATGGAGCATTGTGATGATAGGGATCATGAAGCATTGTGATGAGAATTTCCTGGAGAATAGGACTGAAAATATTCAGGAAGTATTGTGAGGACAGGGGTCATGGAGCATTGTGATGACAAGGGAATGGAGCACTGTGATGAAAAGTTCCTGGAGCATTGTGATGAGAAGACCATGGAGCCTCGTAATAAGAAGTCTCATGGAGCATTCTGATGAAAAGTGGCATGGAGTATTGTGATTACAGGGGTCTTGGAGCATTGTGATGACATGGGCATGGAGCATTGTGATTACTGGTGTCTTGGAGCATTGTGATGAAATTGGCATGGATCATTGTTATGAAAATGGTATGGAGCCTTGTCATGAAAGGGTTCCAGGAGCATACTGATGACAAGTGTCAGGGAGCATTGTGATGACAAGTGTATAGAGCATTGTGATGACAAATGTCATGGAGCACTGTGATGAGAAGACCATGGATAATTGTGATGATGAGCGTCATGGGGCGTTGTGATGATAAGTGTTATGGAACATTGTGATCACAAGGATTTGGAGCATTGTGATGTGATAGATCATCGGATATTTTGATTTCATTGTGATGACAATAGCCTGAAGCATTATGATGATGGGCATGGTGCATTTTGATGACAGGGTTCATGGAGCATTGAGATGCAAAGGGGCATGGAGCATTGTGATTAGAGGGTTCATGGAACATTGTGCTGACAATGGCATGGAGCATTGAGATGACAATTGTCATGGAGCTTTGTGATGACAAAGGTCATGGAGCATTTTGCTGACAAGGGCGTGGTACATTGTGATGAGAAGGGCAGGGAGCATTGTGATGACAGGGTCATGGAGCAATTTGATGAAAAGTGTCATGGAACATTTTGATGACAGGGGTTATGGAACATTGTGATGTCAGGAGCCATGGAACATTTTCATGACGGTGTTGTGGACCATTGTGATGACAGGGGAGAGGGTGTATTGTGATGACTAGTGAGGGAACATTTTGATATCATTCGTGAGAGAGCATTTTGATAAGAAATGCATGGAGCATTGTGATGGCAAGTTTTATGGAGCATTGTGAGGACAAGGTTGTGGAGCATTGTGATGACAAGCACATGGCGCATTGTGATGACATGGGTCATGGAGCACTGTGCTGACAAAGGCATGGAGCATTGTGATGACAAGGGTCAACGAGCATTGTGATGAAAATTTCATGGAGCATTTTGGTGACAAAGGTCACAGAGCCTTGTGATGACGAGGGCATGGACCATTGTGATGACAAAGGTCATGAAGAATTGTGATGACGGGAGTCCCGGAGCATTGTGATGACAGGGGTCATAGAACATTGTGATGAAAAGGCAATGAGCATTGTGATGACAGGGTCATGGAGCATTGGCCAGACATGTTTCATGGATTATTGTGATGAGAGTGGGCATGGTGCAATGTGATGACAAAGGCATGGAGCATGGTGATGAGAAGGTCATGGAGTATTTTGAAGACAGGTCTCAGGGAGCATTGTGATGACATATGTCATGGTCCATTGCGATGACAATGGAATGGAACATTGTGATGCCAAGTGTCATGGAGCATTGTGATGACAAGGGACATGGAGCATTGTGATGACAAGGGCATGGAGCATTGTGATGACAAGGGCCATTGAGAATTTTGATGACAAGTTCATGAAGCATTGTGATGAGAAGCACATGGAGCTTCCTATGACAGGGGTCATGGAGCATTGCGATGACAAGTGCATAGACAATTCTGATGACAATTCATGTAACACGGTGATGAGAAGTGTCATGGAGCATAGTGATGCCAAGATCGAGGAGATTTGTGATGACAGTGGCCATGGAGCATTGTGATGACAAGGGTCATGGAGCATTTTGATGACAAGTGCGTGGAGCATTGTGATGAGAAGACCATGGATAATTGTGATGACTAGCGTCATGTAGCACAGTAATGACAAGGGGTATGGAGCATTGTGATGACAGTGGCCATGGAGAATTGTGATGACAAGTGTCATGGAGTGTTCTGATGAGAAGCTTGTGAAGTATTGTGACGACAATGGCATGGAGCATTGTGATGAAAAGGGCATGGAGCATTGTGATGAAAAAGGCATGAAGCCTTTTCATGACAGGTTTCACGGAGAATTCTGATGACATGTGTCAGGGAACATTGTGACGACAAGTGTATTGAGAATTGTGATGAAAAAGATCATGGAGCATTTTGACGAAAAGGGCATGGAGATTTGTGATGACAGGCATCATGGAGCATTGTGATGACAAGTGTTATGGAACATAGTGATCACAAGGGTTTGGATAATTGTGATGATAGAAGTCATGGATCATTTTGTTTTCAAGGACCATGGAGCATTGTGATGAAAAGGGCATGAAGCAATGTGATCCCAAGTTTCATGGAGGATTGTGATGACAATGGTAAGGGAGTATTGTGATGACAAGCAAATGGAGCATTTTGATGACAAGGCCATGTAGCATTTTGCTGACACAGGCATGGAGCATTGTGATGATAAGGGTCATAGAGCACTGTGATGAGAAGCATCACGGATCATTGTGATTACAGGGGTCATGGAGCATTGGGATGGCAAGGACATGGATCATTGTGATGACAAGTGTCATGGAGCATTGGGCTGAAAATGTTCATGGAGCATTGTGATGACTAGGGAATGGAGCATTGTGATGACAAGAGTCCCGGATCACTGTGTTGTCAGGGGTCATGGAGCGTTGTGATGACAGTTGTCATGGAGCATTGTGATGATAGGGATCATGAAGCATTGTGATGAGAATTTCCTGGAGAATAGGACTGAAAATGTTCAGGAAATATTGTGAGGACAGGGGTCATGGAGCATTGTGATGACAAGGGAATGGAGCACTGTGATGAAAAGTTCCTGGAGCATTGTGATGAGAAGACCATGGAGCTTTGTAATAACAAGTCTCATGGAGCATTCTGATGAAAAGGGGCAAGGAGTATTGTGATTACATGGGTCTTGGAGCATTGTGATGACAAGGGCATGGAGCATTGTTATTACTGTTGTCTTGGAGCATTGTGATGAAATTGGCATGGATCATTGTTATGAAAATGGTATGGAGCCTTGTCATGACAGGGTTCCAGGAGCATACTGATGACAAGTGTCAGGGAGCATAGTGATGACAAGTGTATAGAGCATTGTGATGACAAATGTCATGGAGCACTGTGATGAGAAGACCATGGATAATTGTGATGATGAGCGTCATGGGGCGTTGTGATGATAAGTGTTATGGAACATTGTGATCACAAGGATTTGGAGCATTGTGATGAGATAGATCATCGAATATTTTGATTTCATTGTGATGACAATAGCCTGAAGCATTATGATGATGGGCATGGTGCATTTTGATGACAGGGTTCATGGAGCATTGAGATGCAAAGGGGCATGGAGCATTGTGATTAGAGGGTTCATGGAGGATTGTGATGACAATGGCATGGAGCACTGAGATGCCAATTGTCATGGAGCTTTGTGATGACAAAGGTCATGGAGCATTTTGATGACAAGGGTGTGGTACATTGTGATGAGAAGGGCAGGGAGCATTGTGATGACAGGGTCATAGAGCAATATGATGAAAAGGGTCATGGAATATTTTGATGACAGTGTTTATGGAACATTGTGATATCAGGGGTCATGGAGCATTTTGATGAAAAGGATCATGGAGAATTATGATGACAGGTGTTATGGAACATTGTGATATCAGTGGTCATTGAGCATTTTGAGGAAAAGTGTTATGGAGCATTTTGATGACAGGCGTTATGGAACATTGTGATGTCAGGGGTCATCGAACTTTGTGATGATATGTGCATGTAGCATTGCTAAGACAGAAGTCAGGGAACATTGTGACGACAGGGTTGAGGGAGTATTGTGATGAATAATGATGTAACATTGTGATATCATTGGTGAGAGAGCATTTTGATGAGAAGTGCATGGAGCATTGTGATGACAAGTTTTATGGAGCATTGTGGTGACAAGATTGTGGAGCACTGTGATGAGAATTGCAGGGTGCATTGTGATGACATGGGTCATGAAGCATTGTGCTGACAAGCGCATGGAGCATTGCTATGAAAAGTGTCATGGAGCATTGTGCTGAGAAAGGCATAGAGCATTGTGATGAAATGTTCATGGAGCATTGTGGTTAAATATGTCACAGAGACGGTTGATGACGAGGGCATGGACCATTGTGATGACAAATGTCATGAAGCATTGTGATGAATGGAGGCATGGAGCATTGTGATGACAGGGGTCATGGAGCATTGTGATAACAAGGGAATGGATAATTTGTCTAATAAGTTTCATGGATTATTGTGATGACTGTTGGAATGGCGCATTGTGATGACAAGGGCATGGAGCATTGTGATGACCAGGTCATGCAGTATTTTGAAGACAGGTGTCAGGGAACATTGTGATGACATATGTAATGGCCCATAGTGATGACAATGGCATGGAGCATTTTGATGCCAAGTGTCATGGAGGATTCTGATGACAAAGGTAATGGAGCTTTGTGATGACAATGGCTTGGAGCATTGTGATGACAAGGGTCAGGGAGCATTGTGTTGACAGGTGCATGGAGAATTGTGATGAATAGGGTCATGGAGTATTCTGATGACAAGCTTGTGGAGTATTTTGATGACACTGGCAAGGAGCATTGTGATGAAAAAGGCATGGGCCATTGTGATGACAAGTGTATTGAGAATTGTGATGACAGAGGTCATGGAGCATTTTGATGAAAAGGGCATGGATTATTGTGATGACAGGCATCATGGAGCGTTGTGATGAAAAGTGTTATTGAACAGTTTCATCACAAGGGTTTGGAGCTTTGTGATGACAGAGGTCATGGATCATTTTGATTTCAAGGAACATGGAGCATTGTGATGACAAGGGCATGAAGCACTGTGATCCCAAGGTTCATGGAGGACTGTGATGACAATGGTAATGGAGTATTGTGATGACAAGTGAATAGAGCATTGCAATGACCAGGTTAGGTAGCATTTTGCTGACAAAGGCATGGAGCATTGTGATGACAGGTGTCAGGGAGCCCTGTGATGACAAGCGTTACGGAGCATTGCGAATACATGGGTCATGGAGTATTGGGATGACAAGGGCAAGGATCATTTTGATGACAAGGTTCATGGAGCATTGGGCTGAAAATGTTCATGGAGTATTGTGATGACAGGTGTCATGGAGCATTTTGATGAGAAGTTCATAGAACATTGGGCTGAAAATATTCATGGAGTATTGTGATGACAGGGATCATGGAGCATTTTGATGACAAGTTCCTGGAGCACTTTTATGAGAATACAATGGAGACTTGTGATGACAAGTCTCATGGAGGATTCTGATGAAATGGGACATGGAGCATTGTGATTACAGGGGTCTTGGAGCATTGTGATGACAAGGGCATGGATCATTGTGATGAAAAAGGCATGGAGACGTGTCATGACAGGGTTAATGGAGCATACTGATGACAAGTGTCAGGGAGCATTGTGATGACAAGTGTATTGAGCATTGTGATGACAATGGTCATGGAGCATTGTGATGAGAAGAACATGGATAATTGTGATGATGAGCATCATAGGGTGTTGTGATGATAAGTTTTATGGAACATTGTGATCACAAGGGATTGGAGCATTGTGATGACAGAGGTCATGGAGCATATTGATTTCATTGTGATGACAATAGCCTGAAGCATTATGATGATGGGCATTGTCCATTGTGATGACAGGGTTCATGAAGCATTGAGATGAAAAGACGCATGGAGCATTTTGATTACAAGGGTCTTGGGGAATTGTGATGACAAGGGCATGGAGCATTGTGGTGACAGGGCCATGGAACATTCTGATGACATGCGTCTTGTAGCTTTTTGATGAAAAGGGCATGGAGCATTTTGATTACAGGGGTCATGGAGCATTGTGATGACAAGTGTCATGGAGCCTTGTGATGACAAGGCCGTGGAACATTGTGAAGGCAGGTGTCATGGAGCATTGTTATGACAGAGGTAAAGGAGCATTGTGATGAGAAGGGCATGGAGCATTGGTCTGAAATGTTTCATGGATTATTGTGATGAGAGTGGGCATAGAGCATTGTGATGATAAGGGCATGGAACACTGTGATACATGGGTCATGGAGGATTGTAATGACAAGGGCATGGGGCATTGTGATGAGAAGGGCATCGAGCATTGTGATGACAAGTGTCATGGAGCTTTATGATGACAAGGGCATGGAGCAATATGATGAGAGGGTTCATCGAGCATTGTGATGACAATGACATGGAGCATTGTGATGCCAAGGGTCATGGCGCTTTGTGATGACAAAGGTCATGGAGCATTTTGATGATAAGTGCATGGTGCATTGTGATGAGAAGGGCAGGGATTATTTTGATGACAGGGTCATGCAGCAATATGATGAAAAGTGTATTGGAACATTTTGATGACAGGGGTTATAAATTATTGTGTTGTCAGTGGTCATGGAACATTGTGATGATAAAGGGAAGTAGCATTGTGATGACAGGGGTCATGGGACATTGTGATTACAGGGGTGAGGGAGTATGGTGACGACTAGTGATGGAACACTGTGATATCCCTGGTGAGAGAGCATTTTCATGAGAAGTGTATGCAGCATTGTGATTACAAGGTTTATGGAGCATTGCAATGACAAGTTTCTGGACCGATGTGATGAAAAGTGAATGGCACATTTTGATGACAAGTGTCATGCAATATTTTTCAGACAAAGGCTTGGAGCATTGTGATGACAATGGTCACGGAGCATTGTGATGAAAATGGAATGGGGAATTGTGAAGAGAAAGGCATGGAGCCTTTTCGTGACAGTGATCAAGGAGCATTCTGATGACAAGTGTCAGGGAGCATTGTGATGACAAGTGTACTGAGAATTGTGATGACAAAGGTCATGGAGCATTGTGATGAAAAGGGCATGGAATTTTGTGATGACAAGCATCATGGAGCATTGTGATGACAAGTGTTATGGAACATTGTGATCACAAGGGTTTGGAGCATTGTGGTGACAGGGCCATGGAGCATTGGTGTGATAAGTTTCATAGATTATTGTGATGACATTGGACATGGTGCATTGTGATGACAAGGGCATGGATTATTGTGATGAGAAGGTCATGGTGTATTGTGAAGACAGGTGTCAGGGAGCATTGTGATGACATATGTCATGGTCCATTGCGATGACAATGGCAGGGAGCATTGTGCTGCCAAATGTAATGGAGGATTTTGATGACAAATATAATGGAGCATTGTGATGACTAGGGCTTAGAGCATTATGATGACAAGGGCTATTGAGAATTTTTAAAACAAGGTCGTGAAGCATTGTGATGAGAAATTCATAGAGACTTGTGATGACAAATCTCATGGAGCATACTGATGAAAAGGGGCATGGACCATTGTGATTACAGGGGTCTTGGAACATTGTGATGACATGGGCATGGAACATTGTGAAGAGAAGGCCAAGGAGCTTTCTGAAGACATGTATCATTGAGCTTTGTGATGACAAGGGAATGGAGCATTTTGTTTAAAGGGGTCTTGGTGCACTGTGATGAAAAGGGCATGAATCATTGTGATGAAAAATGCATGGAGCCTTGTCATGACTGGGTTCAATGAGCATACAGACAACAAGTGTCAGGGAGCATTTTGATGACAAGTGTATTGAGTATTCTGATGACAAAGGTCATGGAGCATTGTGATGTGAAGACCATGGATAATTGTGATGACGAGCGTCATGGGGCACTGTGAGGACAAGTGTTATGGAACATTGTGATCACAAGGGTTTGGAGCATTGTTATGACTGAGGTCTTGGAGCATTTTGATTTCATTGTGATGACAATAGCTTGAAGCATTATGATGATGGGCATTGTGCATTGTGATGACAGGGTTCATGGATCATTGAGATGAAAAAGGGCATGGAGCATTCTCATTACAGGGGTCTTGGAGTATTGTGATGAGAAGGGTCATGGTGCCTTGTGATGACAATGTCACCGAACATCGTGATGGCAGGGATCATGGAGCATTGTTATCACAGGGGTAATGGAGCACTGTGTTGGCAAAGGCATGGAGCATTGTGATGAGAAGGACATGGAGCATTCTGATGACATGTGTCATGGAGCTTTGTGATGACAAAGTCATGGAGCAATGTGATGAGAGTGTTCATGGAGCATTGTGATGACAATGACATGGAGCATTGTGATGACAAGGGTAATGGATCTTTGTGATGACAAAGGTCATGGAGCATTTTAATGACAAGGTCGTTGTGCATTGTGATGAGAAGGGCAGGGAGCATTGTGATGACAAGGGTCATGGAGCATTGTGCTTAGAAAGGCATAGAGCATTGTGATGACAAGGGTCAAAGAGCATTGTGATGAAAAGTTCATGGAGCACTGTGGTTAAAAAGGTCACAGAGACTGTTGATGACGAGGGCATGGACCACTGTGTTGACAAAGGTCATGAAGAATTGTGATGACTGGAGTCACGGTGCATTGTGATGACAGGGGTCATGGAGCATTGTGATAACAAGGGCATGGAACATTGTGATGACAAGGGCATGGAACATTAGTCTAATAAGTTTCATGGATTGTTGCGATGACAGTTGGAATGGCGCATTTTGATGACAAGGGCATGGAGCAATGTGATGACCAGTTGATGCAGTATTGTGAAGAGAGGTGTCAGGGAGCATTGTGATGACATATGTAATGGCCCATTGTGATGACAATGGCATGGAGCATTGTGATGAAAATGGCATGGGGTATTGTGATGAAAAAGGCATGGAGCCTTTTCGTGACAGTGTTCAAGGAACATTCTGATGACAAGTGTCAGGGAGCATTGTGATGACAAGTGTATTGAGAATTGTGATGACAGAGGTCATGAAGCATTGTGATGAAAAGAGCATGGAGTATTGTGATGACAGGCATAATGGAGCATTGTGTTGACAAGTGTTATGGAACATTGTGATCACAAGAGTTTGGAACATTGTGATGACAGAGGTCATGGATCATTTTGATTTCAAGGAGCATGGAGCATTGTGATGACAAGGGCATGAAGAAATCTGATCCCAAGGTTCATGGAGGATTGTGATGACAATGGTAATGGAGAATTGTGATGACTAGCGCATAGAGCATTGTAATGACAAGGTCATGTAGCATTTTGCTAACAAAGGCATGGAGCATTGTGGTGACAGGTGTCATGGAGCATTGGGATGACAAGGGCATAGATCATTGTGATGACAAGGGCCATGGAGCATTGGGCTGAAAAAGTTCATGGAGTAATGTGATGACAGGTGTCATGGAGCATTGTGAAAACAAGGGCATGGAGCATTGTGATGATAAGGGCATGAAACAATGTGATCCCAAGGTTCATGGAGGATTGTGATGACAATGGTAATGGAGTATTGTGATGACAAGCGCATAGAGCATTGTAATGACAAGGTCATGTAGCATATTGCTGACAAAGTCATGGAGCATTGTGATGACAGGTGTCATGGAGCATTGTGATGACAAGCATCACGGAGCATTGTGAATACAGGGCTCATGGAGCTTTGGGATGAAAAGGGCATGGATCATTTTGATGACAAGTGTCATGGAGCATTGGGCTGAAAATGTTCATGGAGTATTGTGATGACAGGTGTCATGGAGCATTGTGATGACAGAGGTCATGGAGAATTTTGACTTAATTGAGCTGACAATAGCCGGAAGCATTATGATGATGAGCATGATTCATTGTGATGACAGGGTTCATGGAGCATTGAGATAAAAAGGGGCATGGAGCATTGTGATTACAGGGGTCTTGGAGCAATGCAATGACAAGGGCATGGAGCATTTTGATGAGAAGGCCATCGAACATTCTGATGACATGTGTCATGGAGCTTTGTGATGACAAGGGCATGGAGCATTGTGATTACAGGGGTCTTGGAGCATTGTGATGACAAGTGTCATGGAGCCGTGTGATGACAAGGCCGTGGACCATTGTGATGGCAGGGGTCATGGAGCATTGTTATGACAGGGGTAATGGAACAATGTGATGAGAAGGGCACTGAGCATTGTGATTACAAGGTTTATGGAGCATTGCGATGACAAATTTGTGGACCGTTGTGATGAAAAGTGCATGGCACATTTTGGTGACAAGGGTCATGGAGTATTTTTCTGACAAAGGCATTGACCATTGTGATGACAAGGGTTACGGAGCATTGTGATGAAAAGTTCATGTAGCATTGAGGTAACAAAGGTAACAGAGCCTTGTGATGACGCGGGCATGGACCATTGTGATGAAAAATGTTATGAAGCATTGTGATGACTGGAGTCACAAAGCATTGTGATGACAGGGGTCACGGAGCACTGTGATGACAAGGGCAAGGAGCATTGTGCTGAGAAAGGCATAGAGCATTGTGATGACAAGGGTCAAAGAGCATTGTGATAAAATGTTAATGGAGCATGGTGGTTAAAAAGGTGACAGAGACTGTTGATGATGAGGGCATGGGCCATTGTGATGACAAAATTCATGAAGAATTGTGATGACTGGAGTCATGGAGCATTGTGATAACAAGGGCATGGAGCATTGTGATGACAAGGGCATGGAGCATTGTGATGACCAGGTGATGCAGTATTGTGAAGACAGGTGTCAGTGCGCATTGTGAATACATATGTAATGGCCCATTGTGATGACAATGACATGGAGCATTGTGATGCCAAGTGTTATGGAGGATTCTGATGACAAAGTTAATGGAGCAATGTGATGACAATGGCTTGGAGCATTGTGATGACAAGGGTCAGGGAGCATTGTGCTGACAAGTGCATGGAGAATTGTGATGACAAGGGTCATGGAGCATTCTGCTGACAAGCTTGTGGAGTATTTTGATGACAATGGCATGGAGCATTGTGATGAAAACACATGGGGTTTGTGATGAAAAAGGCATGGAGCCTTTTCGTGACAGGGTTCAAGGAGCATTCTGACGACAAGTGTCAGGGAGCATTGTGATGACAAGTGTATTGAGAATTGTGATGACAAGGGTCATGGAGAATTGTGATGAAAAGGGCATTGAGTAATGTGATGACAGGTGTCGGAGCATTGGGGTGACATATTTCATGGTCCATTACGATGACAATGGCAGGGAGCATTGGATGCCAAATGTAATGGAGGATTGTGATGACAAATAAAATGGAGCATTTTGATGACTTGGGCTTGGAGCATTATGTTGACAAGGGCCATGGAGAATTTTCAGGACAAGTCGTGAAGCATTGTGATGATAATGTCCTGGAGCATTGTGATGAGAATACCATGGAGCACTGTGATGACAAATCTCATGGAGCATACTGATGAAAAAGGGCATGGACCATTGTGATTACAGGGGTCTTTGAACATTTTGATGACATGGGCTTGGAGAATTGTGAGGAGAAGTCCAAGGAGCATTCTAAAGACATGTGTCATTGAGCTTTGTGATGACAAGGGCATGGAGCATTGTGATTACAGGGGTCTTGGAGCATTGTGATGAAAAGTGCATGGATCATTGTGATGAAAAAGGCATGGAGCCTTGTCATGACAGGGTTCAAGGAGAATACAGACAAAAAGTGTCAGGGAGCATACTGATGACAAGTGTATTGATCACTGTGATGACAAAGGTCATGGAGCGTTGTGATTACATGGGCCTGGAGCATTGTGATGACAGGGGAATGGAGCATTCGTCAGACAAATTTCATAGAGTATTGTAATGACAGTGGGCATGGTGCATTGTGTTGACAAGGGCATGGTGCATTGTGTTGACAAGGTCGTGAAGCATTGTGCTGACAAGCTCCTGGAGCATTGTGATGACAAAACTACGGAGGCTTGTAATGACAAGTCTCATCGAGCATACTGATGAAAAGGGGCATGGAGAATTGTGATTACAGGGGTCTTGGAACATTGTGATGAAAAGGGCATGGAACATTGTGAGGAGAAGACCAAGGAGCATTCTGATGGCATGCGTCATTGAGTTTGTGATGAGAAGTGCATGGAGCATTGTGATGACAAGATTGTGGAGCACTGTGATGACAAGCGCATGGTTCAGTGTGATGACATGTGTCATGGACCATTGTGCTGACAAGCGCATGGAGCATTGTGATGGCAAGGGTCATGGAGCATTGTGCTGAGAAAGGCATAGAGCATTTTGATGACAAGGGTCAAAGAGCATTGTGATGAAAATTCATGGAGCATTGTGGTTAAAAAGGTCACAGAGACAGTTGATGACGAGGACATGGACCATTGTGATGACAAATGTCATGAAGCATTGTGATGACTGGAGTCACGGAGCATTGTGATCACAGGGGTCATGGAGATTTGTGATGACAAGGGCATGGAACATTTGTCTAATAAGTTTCATGAATTATTGCGATGAGAGTTGGAATGGCGCATTGTGATGACAAGGGCATTGATCATTGTGATGACCAGGTCATGCAGTATTGTGAAGAGAGGTGTCAGGGAGCATTGTGATGACATATGTCATAGCCCATTGTGATGACAATGGCATGGAGCATTTTGATGCCAAGTGTCATGGAAGAATCTGATGACAAAGGTAATGGAGCATGGTGATGATAATGGCTTGGAGCATTGTGATGACAAGGCTCAGGGAGCATTGTGCTGACAAGTGCATGGAGATTTGTGATGACAAGGGTCATGGAACATTCTGATGACAAGCTTGTGGAGTATTTTGATGACAATGTCATGGAGCATTGTGATGTAAACGGCATGGGGAATTGTGATGAAAAAGCCATGGAGCCTTTTCGTGACAGGGATCAAGGAGCATTCTGACGACAAATGTAAGGGAGCATTGTGATGACAAGTGTATTGAGAATTGTGATGACAAAGGTCATGGAGCATTGTGATGAAAAGGGCATGGAGTATTGAGATGACAGGCATCATGGAGCGTTGTGAGGACAAGTGTTATGGAACATTGTGATCACAAGGGGTTGGAGCATTGTGATGACAGAGGTCATTGATCATTTTGATTTCAAGGAGCATGGGGCATTGTGATGTCAAGGGAATGAAGCAATGTGATCCCAAGTTTCATATAGGGTTGTGATGACAATGGTAATGGAGTATTGTGATGACAAGCACATAGAGCATTGTAATGACAAGGTCATGTAGCATTTTGCTGACAAAGGCATGGAGCATTGTGATGACAGGTGTCATGGAGCACTGTGATGACAAGCATCATGGAGGATTCTGATGACAAAGGTAATGGAGCATTGTGATGACAATGGCTTGGAGCATTGTGATTACAAGTGTCAGGGAGCATTGTGCTGGCAAGTGCATGGAGAATTGTGTTGAAAATCGTTATGGAGCATTTTGATGACTGGGGTTATGGAACATTGTGATGTCAGGGGTCATGGAACATTGTGATGATAAGGGGATGTAGCATTGTGATGACAGTGTCATGAATCCTTGTTATTACATGGGTGAGGGAGTATTGTGATGAATAGTGATGGAACATTGTGATATCTCTGGTGAGAGAGCATTTTGATGAGAAGTGCATGGACCATTGTGATTACAACGTTTATGGAGCCTTGCAATGACAAGGCTGTGGACCGTTGTGATGAAATGCACGTGGCACATTGTGATGACAATGGTCATGGAGCATAGTTCTGACAAAGACATGGAGCATTGTGATGACAAGTGTCACAGAGAATTGTGATGAAATATTCATGGAGCATTGTGGTTACAAAGGTTACAGAGCCTTGTGATGACGCTGGCATGGATCATTGTGATGACAAACGTTATGAAGCATTGTGATGACTGGAGTCACGGAGCATTGTGATGACAGCGGTTATGGAGCATTGTAAGGACAAGGGCATGGAGCATTGTTATGATAGGAGAATGGAGCATTCGTCTAACAAATTTCGTAGATTATTGTGATGACAGTGGGCATGGTGCACTGTGATGACAAGGGCATGGAGCATTGTGATGAGAAGGTCATGGAGTTTTGTGAAGACAGGTGTCAGGGAGCATTGTGATGACACATGTCATGGTCCATTGCGATGACAATGGCATGGAACATTGTGATGCCGAATGTAATGGAGGATTGTGATGACAAATATAATGGAGTATTGTGATGACTAGGGCTTGGAGCATTATGATGACAAGGGCCATTGAGAATTTTCATGACAAGGTCGTGAAGCATTGTGATGACAAAGTCCTGGAGCACTGTGATAACAAATCTATGGAGCCTTGTGATGACAAGTCTCATGGAGCATACTGATGAAAAGGGGCATGGAGCATTGTGATTACAGGGGTCTTGGAACATTGTGATGACAAGGGCATGGAACATTGTGAGGAGAAGCCCAAGGAGCATTCTGATGGCATGCGTCATTGAGCTTTGTGATGACAAGGGCATGGAGCATTGTGATTATATGGGTCTTGGAGCATTGTGATGAGAAGACCATAGATAACTGTGATGACGAGCGTCATGGGGCATTGTGATGACAAGTTTTATGGAATATTGTGGTCACAAGGGTTTGGAGCATTGTTATGACATAGGTCATGGAGCATTTGATTTCATTGTGATGACCATAGCATGAAGCATTATGGTGATGGGCATGGTTCATTGTGATGACAGGGTTCGTGGATCATTGAGATGAAAAGTGGCATGGAGCATTGTGATTACACGGTTCCTGGAGTGTTGTGATGAGAAGGGTCATGGAGCCTTGTGATGACAAGGCCATGGAACATCGTGATGGCAGGGGTCATGGAGCATTGTTATGACAGGTGTAATGGATTTTTGTGATGGCAAGGGCATGGAGCATTGTGATGAGAAGGCCATGGAGCATTCTGATGACATGTGTCATGGAGCTTTGTGAAGACAAGTTCATGGAGCAATGTGATGAGAGCGTTCATGGAGCATTGTGATGAAAATGACATGGAACATTGTGATGCCAAGGGTCATGGATATTTGTGATGACAAAAGTCATGGAGCATTTTGATGGCAAGGGCGTTGTGCATTGTGATGAGAAGGGCAGGGAGAACTGTGATGACAGGGTCATGGAGCAATTGGATGAAAAGTGTCATGGAACATTTAGATGACAGTTGTTATGGAACATTCTGATGTCAGGGGTCATCGAACATTGTGATGATAAGTGCATGTAGCATTGTGATGAAAGGAGTCATGGAACATTGTGATGACAGGGGTGAGGGAGTATTGTGACAAATAGTGATGTAGCATTGTGATATCAGTGGTGAGAGAGCATTTTGATGAGAAGTGCATGGAGCATTATGATGACAATGTTTATGGAGCACTGTGATGACAAGTTTGTGGAGCACTGTGATGACAAGCACATGGTGCATTGTGATGACATGTGTCGTGAAGCATTGTGCTGACAAGCGCATGGAGCATTGTGATGCCAAGGGTCATGTAGCATTGTGCTGAGAAAGGCATAGAGCATTGTGATGACATGGGTCAAAGACCATTGTGATGAAAAGTTCACGGAACATTGTGGTTAAAATGGTCACATAGACTGTTGATGAAGAGGGCATGGACCATTGTGATGACAAAGGACATGAAGCATTGTGATGACTGGAGTCACGGAGCATACTGATGACAGGGGTCCTGGAGCATTGTGATAACAAGGGCATGGAGCATTGTGATGACAAGGGCATGGAACATTGGTCTAATAAATTTCATGGATTGTTGCAATGACAGTTGGAATGGCGCATTGTGATGACAAGGGCATGGAGCATTGTGATGACCAGGTCATGCAGTATTGTGAAGACAGGTGTCAGGGAGCATTGTGATGACATATGTAATGGCCCATTGTGATGACAATGGAATGGAGCATTGGGATGCCAAGTGTCATGGAGGATTCTGATGACAAAGGTAATACAGCATTGTGATGACAATGGCTTGGAACATTGTGATGACAAGGGTCAGGGAGCATTGTGCTGACAAGTGCATGGAGAATTGTGATGACAAGGGTCATGGAGAATTCTGATGACAAGCTTGTGGAGTATTTTGATGACAACGGCATGGAGCATTGTGATGAAAACGGCATGGGGTATTGCGATAAAAAAGACATGGTGCCTTTTCGTGACAGGGTTCAAGGAGCATTCTGATGACAAGTGTCAGGGAGCATTGTGATGACAAGTGTATTGAGAATTGTGATGACAAAGTTCATGGAGTATTGTGATGAACAGTGCATGGAGTATTGTGATGACAGGCATCATGGAGCATTGTGATGACAAGTGTTATGGAACATTGTGATCACATGTGTTTGGAGCATTGTGATGACAGTGGTCATGGATCATTTTGATTTCAAGGAGCATGGAGCATTGTAATGACAAGGGCATGAGTCAATGTGATCCCAAGATTCATGGAGGATTGTGATGACAATGGAAGTGGAGTATTGTGATGACAAGCGCATAGCACATTGTAATGACAAGGTCATGGAGCATTTTGCTGACAAAGGCATGGAGCGTTGTGATGACAGGTGTCATGGAGCAATATGATGACAAGCGTCACGGAGCACTGTGAATACAGGGATCATGGAGCATTGGGATGACAAGGGCATGGATCATTGTGATGACAAGGGTCATGGAGCACTGGGCTGAAAATGTTCATGGAGTGTTGAGATGACAGGGGTCATGGAGCATTGTGATGAGGAGACCATGGAGACTTGTGATGACAAGTCTAATGGAGCATTCTGATTAAAAGGGGCATGGAGCATTCTGATTACAGGGGCCTTGGAGCATTGTGATGACTAGGGCATGGAGCATTGTGATGAGAAAACCATGGCACATTCTGATGTCATGCGTCATGGAGTTTTGTGATGACAAGCGCATGGAGCATTGTGATGACAAGTGTCATGGAGCATTGTGCTGAGAAAGACAAAGAGCATTGTGATGACAAATGTCAAAGAGCATTGTGATGAAAAGTTCATGGAGCACTGTGGTTAAAAATGTCACAGAGACTGTTGATGACGAGGGCATGGACCATTGTGATGACAAAGGTCATGAAGCATTGTGATAACTGTAGTCACGGAGCATTGTGATGACAGGGGTCATGGAGCATTGTGATAAAAAGGGAATGGAGCATTGTGATGACAAGGGCATGGAACATTGGTCTAATAAATTTCATGGATTATTGCGATGAGAGTTAGAATGGCACATTGTGATGACAAGGGCATGGATCATTGTGATGAAAAGCGCATGGCACATTGTGATGACTAGGGTCATGGAGCATTGTTCTGACATAGACATGGAGCATTGTGATGACAAGTGTCACAGAGCATTGGGATGAAAAGTTCATGGAGCTTTGGGGTTACAAATGTCACAGAGCCTTGTGATGAGGCAGGAATGGACCGTTGAGGTGACAAACGTTATGAAGCATTGTGATGAGTGGAGTCAGGGAGCGTTGTGATGGCAGGGGTCATGGAGCATTTTGATGACAAGGGACGTGGAGCATTGTGATGAGAGGGGCATGAAACATTGGTCTGACAAGTTTCTTAGATTATTGTGATGACAGTGGACATGGTGCTTTGTGATGACAAGGGTATGGAGCATTGTGATGAGAAGGTCATGGAGTACTGTGAAGACAGGTGTCAGGGAGCATTGTGATGACATATGCAATGGCCCATTGTGATGACAATGGCATGCAGCATTGTGATGCCAAGTGTCATGGAAGATTCTGATGACAAAGGTAATGGATCATTGTGATGACAATGGCTTGGAGCATTGTGATGACAAGCGTCAGGGAGCATTGTGGTGAGAAATGCATGGAGAATTGTGATGACAAGGGTCATGGAGCATTCTGATGACAAGCTTCTTGAGTATTTTGATGACAGTGACATGGAGCATTGTGATGAAAACGGCATGGGGCATTGTGATGAAAAATGCATGGAGCCTTTTCGTGACAGGGTTCAAGGAGCATTCTGATGACAAATGTCAGGGAGCATTGTGATGACAAGTGTATTGAGCACTGTGATGACAAAGGTCATGGAGAATTGTGATGAAAAGTTCTTGGAATATTGTGATGACAGGTATCATGGAGCGTTGTGATGACAAGTGTTATTGAACATTGTGATTACATGGGTTTGGAGCATTGTGATGACAGAGGTCATGGATCATTTTGATTTCAAGGAGCATGGAACATTGTGATGACAAGGGCATGAGGCAATGCGATCCCAAGGTTCATGGAGGATGGTGATGAAAATGAAAATGGAGTATTGTGATGAGAATTGCATAGAACATTGTAATGACAACGTCATGTAGCATTTTGCTGACAAAGGCATGGAGCATTGTGAGGACATGTGTCATGGAGCACTGTGATGACAGGCGTCACGGAGCATTTTGAATACACGGGTCATGGAGCATTGGGATGACAAGGGCATGGATCATTGTGATGACAAGTGTCATGGAGCACTGGGCTGAAATGTTCATGGAGTGTTGTGATGACAGGTGTCATGGAGAATTGTGATGACTAGGGAATGGAGCATTGTGATGACAAGAGTCCCGGATCATTGTGTTGTCAGGAGTCATGGAATGTTGTGATGACAGTGGTCATGGAGCATTGTGATGATATTGGCCATGGAGCACTGTGATGTGTAGGTCGTGGAGCATTGGGCTGAATATGTTCATGGATTATTTTGATGATACGGGTCATTGAGCATTGTGATGACAAGGGAATGAAGCATGGTGATGACAATGTCCTGGAGCATTGCGATGAGAAGACAATGGAGACTTGTGATGACAATTCTCATGGAGCATTCTGATGAAAAGGGGCATGGAGCATTGTGATTACAGGGGTCATGGAGCACTGTGATGACTAGGGCATGGAGCTTTTTGATGAGAAGGCCATGGAGCATTCTGATGACATGTGTCATGGAGTTTTGTGATGACAAGGGCATAGAGCATTGTGATTACAAGGGTCTTCAGCATTGTGATAAGAAGTGTCATCGAACCTTGTGATGACTAGGCCGTGGTACATTGTGATGGCAGGGGTCATGTTGAATTGTTATGACAGAGGTAATGGAGCATTGTGATGAGAAGGGCATGGAACATTGGTCTAAAATATTACATGGATTATTGTAATGAGAGTGGGCATAGAGCATTTTGATGACAAGGGTACGGAACACTATGATGCATGACTCATGCAGGATTGTAATGACAAAGGCATGGAGCATTGTGACGACAAATGTCATGAAGCATTGTGATGACTGGAGTCACGGAGCATTGTGATGACAAGGGCATGGAGCATTGTGATGAGAAAGTCATGGAGTATTGTGAAGACATGTTTCAGGGAGCATTGTGATGACCTATGTCATGGTCCATTGCGATGACAATGGCATGGAGCATTGTGATGCCAAATGTAATGGAGGATTGTTATGACAAATATAATGGAGGATTGTGATGACTAGGGCTTGGAGCATTATGATGACCAGGGCCATTGAGAATTTTCATGACAAGGTCGTGAAGCATTGTGATGACAAGGTCCTGGAGCATTGTGATTAGAAATCCATGGAGACTTGTGATGACAAATCTCATGGAGCATACTGATGAAAAGGGTCATGGACCATTGTGATTATAGGGGTCTTGGAACATTGTGATGAAAAGGGCATGGAACCTTGTTATGACAGGGTTCAAGGAGAGTACAGACAACAAGTGTCAGGGAGAATTTTGATGACAAGAGTATTGAGCATTGTGATGACAAAGGTCATGGAGCATTGTGATGAGAAGATCATAGATAACTGTGATGAAGAGCGTCATGGGGCATTGTGATGACAAGTGTTATGGAATATTGTGATCACAAGGGTTTGGAGCATTGTTATGACAGAGGTCATGGAGCATTTTGATTTCATTGTGATGACAATAGCATGAAGCATTAGGATGATGTGCATGGTGCATTGTGATGACAGGGTTCATGGATCATTGAGATGAAAAGGGGCATGGAGCATTGTGATTACAGGGGTCTTGGAGCATTGTGATGAGAAGGGTCATGGAGCCTTGTGATGACATTGCCATGGAACATCGTGATGGCAGGGATCATGGAGCGTTGTTATGACATGGGTAATGTAGCATTGTGATGGCAAAGGCAAGGAGCATTGTGATGAGAAAGCCATGGAGCTTTCTGTTGACATGTGTCATGGAGCATTGTGATGACAAGGGTCACGAGCATTGTGATGAAAAGTTCATTGAGAATTGTGGTTATAAAGGTCACAGAGACTTGTGATGACGTGGGCATGGACCATTGTGATGACAAACGTTATGAAGCATTGTGATGAGAGGTGTCACGGAGCATTGTGATGACATGGGTCATGGAGCATTGTGATGACTAGGGAATGGAGCATAGTGATGACAAGACTCCGGGATCATTGTGTTGTCAGGTGTCATGGAGTGTTGTGATGACAGTTGTCATGATGCATTGTGATGATATTGGTCATGGAGCATTGTGATGAGAAGGTCATGGAGCATTGTGCTGATAATATTCATAGAATATTGTGATGACAGTTGTCATGGTGCATTGTGATGATATTGGTCATGGAGCATTGTGATGAGAAGGTCATGGAGCATTTTGCTGATAATATTCATGGAGTATTGTGATGACAACTGTCATGTAGCATGGTGATGACAAGGTCCTGTAGCATTGTGATGAAAAGACCATGGAGGCTTGTGATGACAAGTTTCATGGAGCATTCTGATGAAAAGGGGCATGGATCATTGTGATTACAGTGGTCTTGGAGCATTGTGATGACAAGGGCATTGAGCATTGTCGTGAGACAGCCATGTAGCATTCTGATGACATGCGTCATGGAGCTTTGTGAAGACATAGGCATGAAGCATTGTGATTACAGGGGTCTTGGAGCATTGTGATGAAAAGGGCATGGATCATTGTGATGAAAAAGGGATGCAGCCTTCTCATGACAGGGTTCAAGGAGCATTCTGACGACAATTGTCAGGGATCATTGTGATGACAAGTGTATTGAGCATTGTGATGACAAAGGTCATGGAACATTGTGATGAGAAGACCATGGATAATTGTGATGATGAGCGTCATGGTGTGTTGTGATGATAAGTGTTATGGAACATTGTGATCACAAGGGTTTGGAGCATGATGATGACAGAGGTCATGGAGAATTTTGATTTCATTGTGATGACAATAGCCTGAAGCATTATGATGGTGGGCATGGTGCATTGTGATGACAGTGTTCATGGAGCATTGAGATGAAACGGGTCATGGAGCACTGTGATTACAGGGGTTTTGGAGCATTGTGATGACAAGGGCAAGGAGCACTGTGATGAGAATGCCATGGGACATTCTGATGACATGCGTCATGGAGCTCTGTGATGACAATGGCATGGAGCATTGTGATTACAGGGGTCTTGGAGCATTGAGATGACAGAGGTAATGAAGCATTGTGATGAGAAGGGCATTGAGCACTGGTCTGATATGTTTCATGGATTATTGTGATGAGAGTGGGCATGGAGCATTGTGATGACAAGGGCACGGAACACTGTGATACATGGGTCATGGAGGATTGTAATGACAAGGGAATGGAGCATTGTGATGAGAAGGGCATCGAGCATTGTGATGACAGTTGTCATGGAGCTTTGTGATGACAAGGGCATGGAGCAATTTGATGAGAGGGTTCATGGAGCATTGTGATGCCAATGACATGGAGCATTTTGATGCCAAGTGTCATGGAGCTTTGTGATGACAAAAGTCATGGAGCATTTTGATGAGAAGTGTGTGGTGCATTGTGATGAGAAGGGCAGGGAGCATTTTGATGACAGGGTC
Source organism: Mesoplodon mirus (assembly GCF_964341445.2). Lineage (NCBI taxonomy): Eukaryota > Metazoa > Chordata > Mammalia > Artiodactyla > Ziphiidae > Mesoplodon > Mesoplodon mirus. The sequence goes on along the minus strand of NW_028295166.1, from coordinate 33,762 downwards.
ATGCAGCAATTTGATGAAAAGTGTCATGGAACATTTTGATGACAGGGGTTATAGAACATTGTGATGCCAGGTGTCATGGAGTTTTGGGATGAAAAGGGTCATGGAGCATTTTGATGACATGGGATATGGAACATTGTGGTATCAGGGGTCATGGAACATTGTGATGATAAGGGGTGAGGGAGTATTGTGATGACTAGGGATGGAACCTTGTGATATATCTGGTGAGAGAGCATTTGGATGAAAAGTGCATGGAGCATTGTGATTACAATATTTATGGAGCATAGCGATGACAAGTTTGTGGACTATTGTAATGAAAAGCGTGCGGCACAGTGTGATGACAATGGTCATTGAGCATTGTGTTGACAAAGGCATAGAGCATTGTGATGACAAGGGTCATGGAGCATTGTGAAGAAATGTTCAAGGAGCACTGTGTTTACAAAGGTCACAGAGCCTTGCGATGACGTGGGCATCGACCATTATGATGACAAATATTATGAAGAATTGTGATGACTGGAGTCAGGGAGCATTGTGATGACAGGGGTCATGGAGCATTGTGATGAGAAGGGCATGGAGCATTGTGCTGAGAAAGGCATAGAGAATTGTGATGACAAGGGTCAAATAGCATTGTGATGAAATGTTCATGGAGCATTGTGGTTTAAAAGGTCACAGATACTGTTGATGATGAGGGCAAGGACCATAGTGATGACAAAGGTCATGGAGCATTCTGATGACTGGAGTCTCGGAGCATTGTGATGACAGGGGTCATGGAGCATTGTGATGAAAAGGGCATGGATCATTGGTCTAATATGTTTCATGGGGTATTGTGATGACAGTTGGAATGTCACATTGTGATGACAAGGGCATGGAACATTGTGATGACCAGGTCATGGAGTACTGTGAAGATAGGTGTCAGGGAGCATTGTGATGACATATGTAATGGCCCATTGGGATGACAATGGCATGGAGCATTCTGATGAAAACGTCATGGGGCATTGTGATGAAAACGTCATGGAGCCTTTTCGTGACAGGGTTCAAGGAGCATTCTGAAGACAAGTGTCAGGGAGCATTGTGATGACAAGTGTATTGAGAATTGTGATGACAAAGGTCATGGAGCATTGTGATGAAAAGGGCATGGAGTATTGTGATGACAGGCATCATGGAGCGTTGTGATGAGAAGTGTTTTGGAACATTGTGATCACATGTGTTTGGAGCATTGCGATGACAGAGGTCATGGATCATTTTGATTTCAAGGAGCAGGGAACATTGTGATGACAAGGGCATGAAGCAATGTGATCCCAAGGTTCATGGAGGATTGTGATGACAATGCTAATTGAGTATAGAGATGACAAGCGCATAGAGCATTGTAATGACAAGGTCATGTAGCATTTTGCTGACAAAGGCATGGAGCATTGTGATGACAGGTGTCATGGAGCACTGTGATGACAAGCGTCACAGAGCATTGTGAATGCAGGGGTCATGGAGCACTGGGATAAAAAGGGCATGGATCATTTTGATGACAAGCGTCATGGAGCATTGGGCTGAAAATGTTCATGGAGTATTGTGATGACAGGAGTCATGGAGCATTGTGATGACAGAAGTCATGGAGAATTTTGATTTCATTGTGCTGACAATAGTCGGAAACATTATGATGATGGGCATGATGCATTGTGATGACAGGGTTCATGGAGCATTGAGATGAAAAGGGGCATGGAGCACTGTGAATACAGGGGTCTGGGAGCATTGTGATGACAAGGGCATGGATCATTTTGATGAGAAGTACATGGAACATTCTGATGACATGTGTCATGGAGCTTTTTGATGACAAGGGCATGAAGCATTGTGATTACATGCGTCTTGGAGCCTTGTGATGACAAGGCCGTGGAACATTGTGATGGCTGGGGTCATGGAGCATTGTTATGACAGGGGTAATGGAGCATTGTGATGAGAAGGGCATGGAGCATTGTGATTACAAGGTTTATGGAGCATTGTGATGACAAATTTGTGGACCATTGGGATGCAAAGTGCATGGCACATTGTGATGACAAGGGTCATGGAGCATTTTTCGGACAAAGGAATGGAGCATTGTGATGACAAGGTTCACGGAGCATTGTGATGAAAAGTTCATGGAGCATTGTGGTTACAAAGGTAACAGAGCCTTGTGGTGACGCGGGCATCGACCTCTGTGATGACAAATGTTAAAGAGAATTGTGATGAATGGAGTCACGAAGCATTGTGATGACAGGGGTCATGGAGCATTGTGATGAGAAGGGCATGGAGCATTGAGCTGAGAAAGGCATAGAGCATTGTGATGACAAGGGTCAAGGAGCATTGTGATGAAACGTTCATGGAGCATTTTGTTTTAAAAGGTCACAGAGACTTTTGATGATGAGGACATGGACCATTGTGATGAGAAAGGTCATGGAGCATTGTGATGACTGGAGTCACGGAGCATTGTGATGACAGGGGTCATGGAGCATTGTGATAACAAGGGCATGGAGCATTTTGATGACAAGGGCATGGATCATTGGTCTAATAAGTTTCATGGATTATTGTGATGACAGATGGAATGGTGCATTGTGATGACAAGGGCATGGAGCATTGTGATGACAAGGTCATGCAGTATTGTGAAGATAGGTGTCAGGGAGCATTGTTATGACATATGTAATGTCCCATTGTGATGACAATGGCATGGAGCATTGTGATGAAAACGGCATGGGGCATTGTGATGAAAACGTCATGCAGCCTTTTCGTGACAGGGTTCAAGGAGCATTCTGACGACAAGTGTCAGGGAGCATTGTGATGACAAGTGAATTCAGGATTGTGATGAAAAAGGTCATGGAGCATTGTGATGAAAAGGGCATGGAATATTGTGATGACAGGCATCATGGAGCGTTGTGATGACAAGTGTTATGGAACATTGTGATCACAAGTGTTTGGAGCATTGTGATGACGGAGGTCATGGATCATTTTGATTTCAAGGAGCATGGAGCATTGTGATGACAAGGGCATGGAGCATTGTGATGACATCGGCATGAAACATTGGTCTGACATGTTGCTTAGATTATTGTGAAGACAGTGGACATGGTGCATTGTGATGACAAGGGCATGGAGCATTGTGATGAGAAGGTCATGGAGTATGGTGAAGACAGGTGTCAGGGACCATTGTGATGACATATGTCATGGTCCATTGCGATGACAATGTAATGGAGCATTGTGATGCAAAATGTAATGGAGGATTGTGATGACAAATATAATGGAGCATTGTGATGACTAGGGCTTGGAGCATTATGATGACAAGGGTCACTGAGAATTTTCATAACAAGTTCATGAAGCATTGTGATAAAAAGGTCCTGGAACATTTTGATGAGAAATCCATGGAGCCTTGTGATGACAAATCTAACGGAGCATACTGATGAAAAGGGGCATGGACCATAGTGATTACATGGGTCTTGGAACATTGTGATGACAAGAGCATGGAGCATTGTGAGGAGAAGGCCAAGGAACATTCTAGTGACATGCGTCATTGAGCTTTGTGATGACAAGGGCATGGAGCATTGTGATTACAGTGGTCTTGGAGCATTGTGATGAAAAGGGCATGGATCATTGTGACGAAAAAGGCATGGAGCCCTGTCATGACAGGTTTCAAGGAGCATACAGACAAAAAGTGTCAGGGAGCATTTTGATGACAAGTGTATTGAGCATTGTGATGACAAAGGTCATGGAGCATTGTGATGAGAATACCATCGATAATTCTGATGACGAGCGTCATGGGGCATTGTCATGACAAGTGTTATGGAATAATGTTATCACAAGAGCTTGGAGCATTGTTATGACAGAGGTCATGGAGCATTTTGATTTCATTTTGATGACAATAGCATGAAGCATTATGATGATGGGCATGGTGCATTGTGATGACAGGGTTCATGGATCATTGAGATGAAAAGGGGCATAGATCATTGTGATTTCAGTGTTCTTGGAGCATTGTGATGAGAAGGGTCATGGAGATTTGTGATGAAAAGGCCATGGAACATCCTATTGGCAGGGGACATGGATAATTTTTATGACAGGTGTAATGGAGCATTGTGATGGCAAGGGCATGGAGCATTGTGATGAGAAGGCCATGGAGCATTCTGATGACATGTGTCATGGAGCTTTGTGATGACAAGGGCATGGAACAATGTGATGAGAGCGTTCATGGAGCATCGTGATGACAAAGACATGGAACATTGTGATGCCAAGCGTCATGGATAATAGTGATGACAAATGTCATGGAATATTGATGACAAGGGCGTTGTGCATTGTGATGACAAGGGCAGGGAGCATTGTGATGACAGGATCATGGAGCAATTTGATGAAAAGGGTCATTGAACATTTTGATGAAAGTGGTTATGGAACATTGTGATGTCAGGGGTCATGGAGCATTTTGATGAAAGTGGTCATGGAGCATTTTGATGACAGGGGTTATGTAACATTGTGATGTCAGTGGTCATCGAACATTGTGATGATTATGCATGTAGCATTGTGATGACAGGAGTCATGGAACATTGTGATGACAGGGGTGAGGGAGTATTGTGACAAATAGTGATGTAACTTTGTGATATCAGTGGTGAGAGAGCATTTTGATGAGAAGCGCATGGAGCATTGTGATGACAAGGTTTATGGAGCATTGTGATGACAAGATTGTGGAGCACTGTGATGAAAAGCGCTTGGTGCATTGTGATGACATGTGTCATGGAGCATTGTGCTGACAAGCACATGGAGCATTGTGGTGACAAGGGTCATGGAGCATTGTGTTGAGAAAGGCATAGATAATTTCGATGACAAGGGTCAAACAGCATTGTGATGAAAAGTTCATGGAGCATTGTGGTTAAAAATGTCACTGAGACTGTTGATGGTGAGGGCATGGACCATTGTGATGACAAAGGTCATGAAGCATTGTGATGACTGGAATCACGGAACATTGTGATGACAGGGGTCATGGAGCATTGTGATAACAAGGCCATTGAACATTGTGATGACAAGGGCATGGAGCATTGGTCTAATAAGTTTCATGGATTATTGCAATGAGAGTTGGAATCGCGCTTTGTGATGACAAAGTCATGGAGCATTGTGATGACCAGGTCATGCAGTATTGTGAAGAGAGGTGTCAGGTCGCATTGTGATGACTTATGTAATGGCCCATTGTGATGACAATGGCATGGAGCATTGTGATGCCAAGTGTCATGGAGGATTCTGATGATAAAGGTAATGGAGCATTGTGATGACAATGGCTTGGAGCATTGTGATGACAACGGTCAGGGAGCATTGTGCTGACAAGTGCATGGAGAATTATGATGGCAAGAGTCATGTAGCATTCTGATGACAAGCTTGTGGAGTATTTTGATGACAATGACATGGAGCATTGTGATGAACACGGCATGGGGCATTGTGATGAAAAATTCATGGAGCCTTTCGTGAGAGGGTTCAAGGAGGATTCTGACAACAAGTGTCAGGGAGCATTGTGATGACAAGTGTATTGCAAATTGTGATGACAAAGGTCATGGTGCATTGTGATGAAAAGGGCATGGAGTATTGTGATGACAGGCATTATGGAGTGTTGTGATGACAAGTGTGATGGAACACTGTGATCACAAGGGTTTGGAGAATTGCGATGACAGAGGTAATGGATCATTTTGATTTCAAGGAGCATGGAGCATTGTGATGACAAGGGCATGAAGCAATGTGATCCCAAGGTTCATGGAGGATTGTGATGACAATGGTAATGGAGTATTGTGATGACAAGTGCATAGAGCATTGTTATGACAAGGTCATGTAGCATTTTGCTGACAAAGGCATGGAGCATTGTGATGACAGGTGTCATGGTGCACTGTGAAGACAAGCGTCACGGAGCACTGTGAATACAGGGGTCATGGAGCATTGGGATGAAAAGGGCATGGATCAATGTGATGACAAGTGTCATGGAGCATTGGGCTGAAAATGTTCATGGAGTATTGTGATGACAGGGGTCATGGAGCATTGTGATGACAAAGGTCATAGAGAATTTTGATTTCATGGTGCTGACAATAGCCAGAAGCATTATGATGATGGGCATGATGCATTGTGATGACAGGGTTCATGGAGCATTGAGATGAAAAGGGGCATTGAGCATTGTGATTACAGGGGTGTGGTAGCATTGTGATGACAAGGGCATGGAGCATTTTGATGAGAAGCCCAAGGAACAATCTGATGACATGTGTCATGGAGCTTTGTGATGACAACGGCATGGAGCATTGTGATTAAAGGGGTCTTGGAGCATTGTGATGACAAGGGTCATGGAGCCTTGTGATGACAAGGCCATGGAACATTGTGATGGCAGGGGTCATGGAGCATTGTTACGACAGGTGTATTGGAGCATTGTGATTACAAGGTTTATGGAGCATTGCAATGACAAATTGGTGGACCGTTGGGATGAAAAGCATGTGGCACATTGAGATGACAAGGGTCATGGAGCATTTTTCTGACAAAGGCATGGAGCATTGTGATGACAAGTGTCACGGAGCATTGTGATGAAAAGTTCACGGAGCATTGTGGTTACAAAGGTAACAGAGCTTGGTGATGACGCGGGGATCGACCACTGTGATGACAAATGTTATGAAGAATTGTGATGACTGGAGTCAAGGAGCATTGTGATGACAGGGGTCATGGAGCATTGTGATGACAAGGGCATGAATCAATGTGATCAAACGGTTCATGGAGAATTGTGATGACAATGGTAATGGAGTATTGTGATGACAAGCACATAGAGCATTGTAATGACAAGGTCATGTAGCATTTTGCTGACAAATGCATGAAGCATTGTGATAACAGGTGTCATGGAGCACTGTGATGACAAGCGTCACGGAGCATAGTGAATACAGGGTTCATGGAGCATTGGCATGACAAGGGCATGGACCATTGTGATGACAAGTGTCATGGAGCAGTGGGCAGAAAGTTTATGGAGTATAGTGATGACAGGGGTCATGGAGCATTGTGCTGATAAGGGGATGTAGCATTGTGATGACAGGGGTCATGGAGCATTGTGATGACAGAGGTCATAGAGAATTTTGATTTCATTGTGCTGACAATAGCCAGAACCATTATGATGATGGGCATGATGCATTCTGATGACAGGGTTCATGGAGCATTGAGATGAAAAGGGGCATGGAGCATTGTGATTACAGGGGTGTGGTAGCATTCTAATGACAAGGGCATGGAGCATTTTGATGAGAAGGCCATGGAACATTCTGATGACATGTGTCATGGAGCTTTGTGATGACAAGGGCATGGAGCATTGTGATTAAATGGGTCTTGGAGCATTGTGATAACAACGGTCATGGAGCCTTGTGATGACAAGGCCGTGGAACATTGTGATGGCAGGGGTCATGGTGCATTGTTATGACAGGGGTAATGGAACATTATGATGAGAAGGGCATGGGGCATTGTGATTTCAAGGTTTATGGATCATTGTGATAACAAATTTGTGGACGGTTGGGATGAAAAGCGCGTGACACTTTGTGATGACAAGTGTCATGGAGCATTTTTCTGACAGAGGTATGGAGCATTGTGATGACAATGGTCATGGAGCATTGTGATGAAAAGTTCATGGAGCATTGTGGTTACAAAGTTAACAGAGCCTTGTGATGACGCAGGCTTCGACCATTGTGAAGACAAATGTTAAAGAGAATTGTGATGAATGGAGTCACGGAGCATTGAGATGACAGGGGTCTTGGAGCATTGTGATGAGAAGGGCATGGAGCATTGAGCTGAGAAAGGCATAGAGCATTGTGATGACAATGGTCAAAGAGCATTGTGATGAAACTTTCATGGAGCATTGTGGTTAAAAAGGTCACAGAGACTGTTGATGATGAGGGCATGGACCATTGTGATGACAAAGATCTTGGAGCATTGTGATGACTAGAGTCACGGAGCATTGTGATGACAGGGGTCATGGAGCATTGTGATAACAAGGGCATGGATCATTGTGATGACAAGGGCATGGATCATTTGTCTAATAAGTTTCATGGATTATTGTGATGACAGTTGGAATGGTGCCTTGTGATGACAAGGGCATGGAGCATTGTGATGACCAGGTCATGCAGTATTGTGAAGATAGCGGTCAGGGATCATTGTGATGACATATGTAATGTCCCATTGTGATGACAATGGCATGGAGCATTGTGATGAAAACGGCATGGGGCATTGTGATGAAAACGTCATGGAGCCTTTTCGTGACAGCGTTAAAGGAGCATTCTGACGACAAGTGTCAGGGAGCATTGTGATGACAAGTGTATTGAGAATTGTGATGACAAAGGTCATGGAGCATTGTGATGAAAAGGGCATGGAATATTGTGATGACAGGCATCATGGAGTGTTGTGATGACAAGTGTTATGGGACATTGTGATCACAGGGGTTTGAAGAATTGTGATGCCAGATGTCATGGATCATTTTGATTTCAAGGAGCATGGAGCATTGTGATGACAAGGGGATGAAGCAATGTGATTCCAAGGTTCATGCAGGAATGTGATGAAAATGTTAATGGAGTACTGTGATGACAAGCACATAGAGCATTGTAATGACAAGGTCATGTAGCATTTTGCTGACAAAGGCATGGATCATTGTGATGACCGGTGTGATGGAGCACTGTGATGACATGCGTCACGGAGCATTGTGAATAGAGGGGTCATGGAGCATTGTGATGACAAGGGCATGGAGCATTTTGATGACAGGGGCATGAAACATTGGTCTGACAAGTTTCTTAGATTATTGTGATGACAGTGGACATGGTGCTTTGTGATGACAAGGGTATGGAGCATTGTGATGAGAAGGTCATGGAGTATTGTGAAGACAGGTGTCAGGGAGCATTGTGATGACATATGTAATGGCCCATTGTGATGACAATGGCATGGAGCATTGTGATGCCAAGTGTCATGGAGGATTCTGATGACAAAGGTAATGGAGCATTGTGATTACAATGGCTTGGAACATTGTGATGACAAGTATCAGGGAGCATTTTTCTGACAAGTGCATGGAGAATTGTGATGACAAGGGTCATGGAGCATTCTGATGACAAGCTTGTGGAGTATTTTGATGACAATGGCATGGAGCATTGTGATGAAAATGGCATGGGGCTTTGTGATGAAAAAGGCATGGAGACGTTTCGTGACAGGGTTCAAGGAGCATACTGACGACAAGTGTCAGGGAGCATTGTGATGACAAGTGTATTGAGAATTGTGATGACAAAGGTCATGGAGCATTGTGATGAAAAGTGCATGGAGTATTGTGATGACAGGCATCATGGAGCGTTGTGATGACAAGTGTTATGGAACATTGTGACCACAAGGGTTTGGAGCATTGTGATGACAGAGGTCATGGATCATTTTGATTTCAAGGAGTATGGAGCATTGTGATGACAAGGGCTTGAAGCACTGTGATCCAAATTTTCATGGATCATTGTGATGACAAGGGTCATGGATTATTGGGCTGAAAATATTCCTGGAGTATTGTGATGACAGGGGTCATGGAGCTTTGTGGTGGCTAGGGAATGGAGCATTGTGATGACAAAAGTCCCAGATCATTGTGTTGTCAGGTGTCATGGAGTGTTGGGACGACAGTGGTCATGGACCATTGTGATGATATTGGTCATGGAGCATTGTGATGAGAAGGTCATGGAGCATTGGGCTGAAAATATTCATGGAGTATTGCGATGAAAAGGGTCAAAGAGCATTGTGATGAAAAGTTCATGGAGCATTGTGCTTAAGAAGGTCACAGAGACTGTTGATGATGAGGGCATGGACCATTGTGATGACAAAGGTCATGAAGCATTGTGATGACGGGAATCACGGAACACTGTGATGACAGGGGTCATGGAGAATTGTAATAAGAAGGGCATGGAGCATTGTGATGACAAGGGCATGGAGCATTGGTCTAATAAGTTTCATGAATTATTGCGATGAGAGTTGGAATGGCGATTTGTGATGAAAAGGGCATGGAGCATTGTGATGACTAGGTCATGCAGTATATTGAAGAGAGGTTTCAGGGCACATTGTGATGACATATGTAATGGCCCATTGTGATGACAATGGCATGGAGCATTGTGATGCCAAGTGTCATGGAGGATTCTGATGACAAAGGTAATGGAGCATTGTGATTACAATGGCTTGGAACATTGTGATGACAAGTGTCAGGGAGCATTTTTCTGACAAGTGCATGGAGAATTATGATGACAAGAGTCATGTAGCACTCTGATGACAAGCTTGTGGAGTATTTTGATGACAATGACATGGAACATTGTGATGAAAACGGCATTGGGCATTGTGATGAAAAGTCATGGGACCTTTCGTGACAGGGTTCAAGGAGCATTCTGACGACAAGTGTCATGGAGAATTGTGATGACAAGTGTATTGCGAATTGTGATGTCAAAGGTCATGGTGCATTGTGATGAAAAGGGCATGGAGTATTGTGATGACAGGCATCATGAAGCGTTGTGATGACAAGTGTTATGGAACATTGTTATCACAAGGGTTTGGAGTATGGCGATGATAGAGGGCATGGATCATTTTGATTTCAAGGATCATGGAGCATTGTGATGACAAGGGCATGAAGCAATGTTATCCCAAGGTTCATGGAGGATTGTGATAACAATGGTAATGGAGTATTTTGATGACAAGCACATAGAGCATTGTAATGACAAGGTCATGTAGCATTTTGCTGACAAAGGCATGGAGCATTGTGAATACAGGGGTCATGGAGCATTGGGATGAAAAGGGCATGGATCATTGTGATGACAAGTGTCATGGAGCATTGGGCTGAAAATGTTCATGGAGTATTGTGATGACAGGGGTCATGGAGCATTGTGATGACAGAGGTCATAGAGAATTATTTTTTTCATTGTGCTGACAATAGCCAGAAGCTTTATGATGATGGGCATGATGCATTGTGATAACAGGGTTCATGGAGCATTGAGATGAAAAGGGGCATTGAGCATTGTGATTACAGGGGTGTGGTAGCATCGTGATGACAAGGGCATGGAGCATTTTGATGAGAAGGCCATGGAACTTTCTTCTGACATGTGTCATGGAGCTTTGTGATGAAAAGGGCATGGAGCATTGTGATTACAGGGGTCATGGAGCATTGTGATGACAAGGGTCATGGAGCCTTGTGATGACAAGGCCGTGGAACATTGTGATGGCAAGGGTCATGGAGCATTGTTATGACAGGGGTAATGGAGCATTGTGATTACATGGTTTAGGGAGCATTGCGATGACAAATTTGTGGACCGTTGGGATGAAAAGCGTGAGGCACATTGTGATGACAAGGGTCATGGAGCACTTTTCTGACAAAGGCAAGGAGCATTTTGATGACAAGAGTCACGGAGCATTGTGATGAAAAGTTCATGGAGCACTGTGGTTACAAAGGTAACAGAGCCTTGTGATGATGCGGGCATCGACCATTGTGATGACAAATGTTATGAAGAATTGTGATGACTGGAGTCAAGGATCATTGTGATGACAGGGGTCATGGAGCATTGTGATGACAAGGGCATGGAGCATTGTGCTGAGAAAGGCATAGAGCTTTGTGATGACAAGTGTTACAGAGCATTGTGATGAAATGTTCATGGAGCATTGTGGTTAAAAAGGTCACAGAGACTGTTGATGATGAGGGCATGGACCATTGTGATGACAAAGGTCATGAAGCATTGTGATGACTGGAGTCAAGGAGCATTGTGATGACAGGGTTCATGGAGCATTGTGATAACAAGGGCATGGAGCATTGTGATGACATGGGCATGTATCATTGGTCTAATACGTTTCATGGATTATTGTGATGACAGTTGGAATGGCGCATTGTGATGACATGGGCATGGAGCATTGTGATGACCCGTTCATGCAGTATTGTGAAGAGAGGTGTCAGGGAGCATTGTGATGACATATGTAATGGCCCATTGTGATGACAATGGCATGGAGCATTGTGATGCCAAGTGTCATGGAGGATTCTGATGACAAAGGTAATGGAGAATTGTGATGACAATGGCTTGGAGCATTGTGAAGACAAGGGTCAGGGAGCATTGTGCTGACAAGTGCATGGAGAATTATGATGACAAGGGTCATGGAGCATTCTGAAGACAAGCCTGTGGAGTACTTTGATGACAATGGCATGGAGCATTGTGATGAAAACGGCATGGGACATTGTGAGGAATAAGGCATGGAGCCTTTTCGTGACAGGTTCCAAGGAGCATTCTGATGACAAGTTTCAGGGAGCATTGTGATGAAAAGTGTATTGAGAATTGTGATGACAATGGTCATGGAGCATTGTGATGAATAGGGCATGGAGTATCGTGATGATAGGCATCATGGAGCGTTGTGATGACAAGGGCATGAAGCAATGTGATCCCAAGGTTCATGGAGGATTGTGATGACAATGGTAATGGAATATTGTGATGACAAACACATAGAGCATTGTAATGACAAGGTCATGTAGCATTTTGCTGACAAAGGCATGGAGCATTGTGTTGACATGTGTCACGGAGCACTGTGATGAAAAGCGTCACGGAGCATTGTGAATACAGGGGTCATGGAGCATTGGGATGACATGGCATGGATCATTGTGATGACAACGGTCATGGAGCATTGTGATGAGTAGGGAATGGATCATTGTGATGACAAGAGTCCCGGATCATTGTGTTGTCGGGTGTCATGGAGTGTTGTGATGACAGTGGTCATGGAGCATTTTGATGATATTTGTCATGGAGCATTGTGATGAGAATACCATGGAGCATTGGGCTGAAAATATTCATGGATTATTGTGATGACATGGGTCATGGAGCATTGTGATGACAAGGGAATGGAGCAAGGTGATGACAAGGTCCTGGAGCATTGTGATGATAAGACCATGGAGACTTGTGATAACAAGTCTCATGGAGCATTCTGATGAAAAGGGGCATGGAGCATTGTGAATACAGGGGTCTTGGAGCATTGTTATGACAAGGGCATTGAGCATTGTGAGGAGAAGGCCATGGAGCATTTTGATGACATGTGTCATGGAGCTTTGTGATGACAAGGGCATGGAGCATTGTGATTACAGTGGTCTTGAAGCACTGTGATGAAAAGGGCATGGATCATTGTGATGAAAAGGCATGGAGCCTTGTCATGACAGGTTTCAAGGAGCATACTGACGACAAGTGTCAGGGAGCATTGTGATGACAACTGTATTGAGAATTGTGATGACAAATGTCATGGAGCATTGTGATGAGAAGACCATGGATAATTGTTATGATGAGCGTCACAGGGTGTTGTGATGATATGTGTTATGGAACATTGTGATCACAAGGGTTTGGAGCATTATGATGACAGCGGTCATGGATAATTTTGATTTCACTGTGATGACAATAGCCTGAAGCCTTATGATGATGGGCAAGGTGCACTGTGATGACACGGTTCATGGATCATTGAGATGAAAAGGGGCATAGAGCATTGTGATTACAGGGTTCTTGGAGCATTGTGATGAGAAGGGTCTTGGAGCTTTGTGATGACAAGGCCATGGAACATCTTGATGGCAGGGTTCATGGAGGATTGTTATGACTGGTGTAATGGAGCATTGTGATGGCAAGGGCATGGAGCATTGTGATGAGAAGGCCATGGAGCATTCTAATGACATGTGTCATAGAGCTTTGTGAAGACAAGGGCATGGAGCAATGTGATGAGAGCGTTCATGGAGCATTGTGATGACAATAACATGGAGCACTGTGATGCCAAGGGTCATGGATCTTTGTGATGACAAAGGTTATGGAACATTTTGTTGGCAAGGGCATTGTGCATTGTGATGAGAAGGGCAGGGAGCATTCTGATGACAGGGTCATGGAGCTATTTGATGAAAAGTGTCATGGATCATTTTGATGACAGGTGTTATGGAACATTGTGATGTCAGCGTTCTTGGAACATTTTGATGAGAAGGGTCATGGAGCTTTGTGATGACAAGGCCATGGAACATCGTGATGGCAGGGGTCATGGAGCATTTTGATGAAAAATGTCATGGAGCATTTTGATGACAGGTGTTATGGAACATTGTGATGTCAGTGGTCATGGAGCATTTTGATGAAATGTGTCATGGAGTATTTTGATGACATGGGTTATGGAACATTGTGATGTCAGTGGTCATTGAACATTGTGATGATAATTGTATGTAGCATTGTGTTGACAGGAGTCATGGAATATTGTGATGACAGGGGTGAGGTAGTATTGTAACGAATAGTGATGTATCATTGTGATATCAGTGGTGAGAGAGCGTTTTGATGAGAAGTGCATGGAGCATTGTGATGTCAAGTTTTATGGAGCATTGTGATGACAAGATTGTGGAGCACTGTGATGACAGGTGCATGGCGCATTTTGATGACATTTGTCAGGTGGCATTGTGCTGACAAGCCCATGGAGCATTGTGATGACAAGTGTTATGGAGCATTGTGTTGAGAAAGGCATAGAGCACATTGATGACAAGGGTCAAAGAGCATTGTGATGAAAAGTTCATGGAGCATTGTGGTTAAAAAGGTCACAGAGACTGTTGATGATGAGGGCATGGATCATTGTGATGACAAACGTCATGAAACATTGTGATGACTGGAGTCATGGAACATTGTGATGACAGGGGTCATGGAGAATTGTTATGACAAGGGAATGGAGCCCTGTGATGACAAGGTCATGGATTATTGTGAAGAAAGTTGTCAGGGAGCATTGTGATGAAATATGTCATGTTCCAGTTTGATGACAATATCATGGAGCATTGTGATGCCAAGTGTCATGGAGGATTGCTGTGACAAATTAAAGGAGCATTGTGATGACAAGGGCATTGAGCATTGTGATATCAAGGGCCATTGATCATTTTAATATCCAGGTCGTGAAACATTGTGATGAACAGCGCATGGAGCTTCCTATGACAGGGGTCATGGAGCATTGCGATGACAAGTGCATGGAGTATTGTGATGACAAGAGCATATAACATTTTGATGTGAAGTGCCATGGAGCATTGTAATGACAAGGTCATGGAGAATTCTGAGGACAAGGGACATTGAGCTTTGAGATGACAAGGCATGGAGCATGGTGATGGCAAAACCGTGGAGCATTGTGATGAGAAGACCTAGGTAATTGTGGTGTCGAGCATCATGGAGCACTGTAATGACAAGGGGCATGAAGCATTGTGATGACAGGTGTCAGGGAGCATTGTGATGACAGGTGTCATGGAGCAATCTGATGACAAGGGCATGGAACATTGTGATGACAAGTGCATGGAGCATTGTGATGACAAGTGCATGGAGCATTGCAATTTCAAGTGCATGGAGAATTGTGATGACAAGAGCATGTAATATTTTGATGAGAAGTGTCATGTAGCATTGTGATGACAAGGACGTGGAGAATTGTGATGACAAGGGACATGGAGCATTGTGATAACCAGGGCATGGAGCATTGTGATGACAGGGGTCATGGAGCATTATTATGAGAAGGCCATGGTGCATTTTGACATAAGTTATCACTTGTGAAGGGAATGTAAACATGGCTACATATGAACTGAATTAGGGAAGAGAACAGAGTCTCAGATTTAGAAAACACTCTAACGCTTGCTTAAGGGGAAAGACAGGTGGGGAGATGCACAAAACAAAAGTTTGATATTAGCACAGGTACCGTTCCATAATCCAAAAACAGAAGAGACAAGCCCTACTCCTTCCTCAGTGAACGGAACTCAACATCCTTATTCCTCGCAGATAAATATATCTGACTAGTAAGAATTTTAAAACCTATGTATTGATATGTCTCCGTAAGGGAACTAAGTGTGTCTAGAACGACATAAACATGGCAGTGAGAATCAGCTCAAACCCAATATAAAAATGAATTTCAAAACAAAACATAAAAACAGTAAAATTCTTACACAATACCTTCAGGGGTTCTGATGAAACCTGGAATGACCCTATCTACAATGACAGCTGGATGTGGCATAACGCTGGTCACTTGGGACTGAGAGGATTGGTGAGATTGGGTGAAAAAATGCAGACCCTTTAAAGCAATAATGCCTGCCACGCATTCCATGGTTCCCAACTCTCCAAGTAGAAGGGAATATCACTACAGTTATAACATGTATGGGAACCTAGAGAATGGAAACCATCTGATCGTGAAAGGTTTCTAAAACTCTACTACTTTTTTTCTCTCCTTGTGCTCCAATTTGACATTCCATCTTCTTTACTATCAATCTCCCAACTTGGAGAGTCAGGCCCTATAACCTCCTGGTTCGCACAGCTGGCAAATTGTGCAGAGGATATAAGGGAAGAGAGAGAACCAATGAGAGAGTAGCTGTAGGCATTTGGACGGCCACATTTCACTCTAATTTCCCGTCACAAAGAGGAATTAACCAAAGACTCAGCCTGCCCCCACCAGAACCAGTATAGGTCCAGAAGAAAAACTGTGGATTTGCGGTCAGCTCACAAAAACGCGAGTTGAAAAATGGAACTCAGGGCCACAGCAATTCACTAACCTGCAGAGTTATAAAGGACTACTCTCTTCCAAAAATCTGTTGAGGGAAAGCCACGAGGCGGAAGTGAAAATGAGGCAGAGTGGCATGAAACAGATTTCAAGAGGAACATTGGAATCGCCTTTAAACACAGGAAAACCATCACAACTTCGAAAATAATGGAAATGGACATAAAGGGCATGTGGGTTTTCACGTGAATATATTCAGGAGAAAACGCATATGCCCTTTTCGGCCAAGCAAGCAAGCGGGCAATGCAAATCTGCATTACAAAGAACTATCACTTTCCACCAGCCAAAAGGGATATCAGCAAAATGTGTAAAAACCAGACAGGCAAGACAGGCACTGGAGAACAGGGAGCCTTGTTATGCTGATGGGCAGGATGTAAATTGCCAACTGCCTCTCTGGAGGAGTGCATTGTGTTCCCTAAAACAAGTAAACAACAGAGCTACAGAGCCAAGGGCACTTCCAGTCTAGGGAATATAGCTTGGGAAAACTGAAAATTAATAACACAGATCCACACCAAATTTCAGGGCTGCAATGATTACAAAAACCTCAACTTGGGTACACCATAAATATCCCAGGAAAGACAAAAATGGTTCAAGGAATTGTGGTACTTATGTATGATAGAATATCCCTCAGCCATGAAATCAATGTCATAAGGCCAGTAGCAGCAAAATGAGTGGATTCAGGTACGATAATTCTAAGTGAAATAAGTCACACAGGAGAAGAAAATTATCATAAGATATCAATTATGAAGATCCTGTAAACATGGCTACACATGAACTGAGTTAGGAAAGAGAACAGATTCTCACATTTAGAAAATATTCTTATGCCTGCTTAAGGGGGAAAGAGAGGTGGGGTGATGCATAAAACCCAGAGTTTTACATAAGCACATGTACCGTTCATAAAATCAAATATGGAATAGACAAGACCTACACCTTCCTCAGTGAAAGGGACTCAAAACCCCATATTTCCCGCAGAGGATTATATCTGACTAGTAAGAATCTTAAAACCTGTGTACTGATATGTCTCCGTAAGGGAATCAAGTGTGTCTAGACTGGAATAAACAAGGCAGCGAGAATCAGCTCAAACCCACCATAAAATGGAATTTGACAAACAAAAAAAAATAAAGGTAAATTATATACAATTCCTTCAGGGTCTCTGATGAAACCTGTAATGACCCTATCTACATGACAGCTGGATGTGGCATAAGGCTGGACACTTGGGACTGAGAGGATTGGTGAGATTGGGTGAGCAAATGCAGACCCTTTAAAGCAATGATGCATGACACCCATTCCATGGTCCCAACTCTCCAGGTTGAAGGGAATATTACTACAGCTCTAACATGTACGGAAAATCTAGAGAATGGACACACAGTGAATAAGAAAGGTCTCTAAAACTCAAGGAATAGACACTCTCTTGGTGCTACGCTTTGACTTTCCAACTGCTTTACTATCAATCTCCCAGCTTGAAGACACAGCCCCTTTAACCACCTGGTTCGCACAGGTTGCCAATTTGGCAGAGGATGAAAGGGAAGAGGGAGAACCAATGAAAGAGTAGCTGTTAGGCATTTGGACGGGCACATGTCACTCTTATCTCCCGGGAGGAAGAAAAATTAACTAAAGTCTCAGCCACCTAACGGGAGCCAGTATAGGCCCTGAACCAAAATATTGTACTTGCGTTCAGCTCACAAAAACGAGTTAAATAATTGAGCTCAGGGGCACAGCAATTAACAAACAGGCAGCGTAATAAAGACAACTATCGTCCAAAAATCTGTTGAGGGAAGACAACGAGGAGGACTTGAAAGCGAGGCAGAATAGCAGGAAACAGATTTCAAGAGGTACGTTGGTTCCATCTCCGGGCTATTGTAAATAGGGCTGCTATGAACATTTTGGTACATGTCTCTTTTTGAATTATGGTTTTCTCAGGGTATATGCCCAGTAGTGGGATTGCTGGGTCATATGGTAGTTCTATTTGTAGTTTTTTAAGGAACCTCCATACCGTTCTCCATAGCGGCTGTACCAATTCACATTCCCACCAGCAGTGCAAGAGTGTTCCCTTTTTTCCACACCCTCTCCAGCATTTATTGTTTCTAGATTTTTTGATGATGGCCATTCTGACTGGTGTGAGATGATATCTCATGGTACTTTTGATTTGCATTTCTCTAATGAGTAAAGATGTTGAGCATCCTTTCATGTGTTTGTTGGCAGTCTGTATATCTTCTGTGGAGAAATGTCTATTTAGGTCTTCTGCCCATTTTTGGATTGGGTTGTTTGTTTTTTTGTTATTGAGCTGCATGAGCTGCTTATAAATTTTGGAGATTAATCCTTTGTCAGTTGCTTCATTTGCAAATATTTTCTCCCATTCTGAGGGTTGTCTTTTGGTCTTGTTTATGGTTTCCTTTGCTGTGCAAAAGCTTTTAAGTTTCATTAGGTCCCATGTGTTTATTTTTGTCTTTATTTCCATTTCTCTAGGAGGTGGGTCAAAAAGGATCTTGCTGTGATTTATGTCATAGAGTGTTCTGCCTATGTTTTCCTCTAAGAGTTTGATAGTCTCTGGCCTTACATTTAGGTCTTTAATCCATTTTGAGCTTATTTTTGTGTATGGTGTTAGGGAGTGATCTAATCTCATACTTTTACATGTCCCTATCCAGTTTTCCCAGCACCACTTATTGAAGAGACTGTCCTTTCTCCACTGTACATTCCTGCCTCCTTTATCAAAGATAAGGTGACCATATGTCCGTGGGTTTAACTCTGGGCTTTCTATCCTGTTCCATTGATCTATCTTTCTGTTTTTGTGCCAGTACCATACTGTCTTGATTACTGTAGCTTTGTAGTATAGTCTGAAGTCAGGGAGCCTGATTCCTCCAGCTCCATTTTTCGTTCTCAAGATTGCTTTGGCTATTCGGGGTCTTTTGTGTTTCCATACAAATTGTGAAATGTTTTGTTCTAGTTCTGTGAAAAATGCCAGTGGTAGTTTGATAGGGATTGCATTGAACCTGTAGATTGCTTTGGGTAGTAGAGTCATTTTCACAATGTTGATTCTTCCAATCCAAGAACATGGTACATCTCTCCATCTATTTGTATCATCTTTAATTTCTTTCATCAGTGTCTTATAATTTTCTGCATACAGGTCTTTTGTCTCCTTAGGTAGGTTTATTCCTAGATATTTTATTCTTTTTGTTGCAATGGTAAATGGGAGTGTTTCCTTGATTTCACTTTCAGATTTTTCATCATCAGTATATAGGAATGCCAGAGATTTCTGTGCATTAATTTTGTATCCTGCAACTTTACCAAATTCATTGATTAACTCTAGTAGTTTTCTGGTAGCATCTTTAGGATTCTCTATGTATAGTATCATGTCATCTGCAAACAGTGACAGCTTTACTTCTTCTTTTCCAATTTGGATTCCTTTTATTTCCTTTTCTTCTCTGATTGCTGTGGCTAAAACTTCCAAAACTAGGTTGAATAAGAGTGGTGAAAGTGGGCAACCTTGTCTTGTTCCTGATCTTAGTGGAAATGGTTTCAGTTTTTCACCATTGAGGACAATGCTGGCTGTGGGTTTGTCATATATGGCCTTTATTATGTTGAGGAAAGTTCCCTCTATGCCTACTTTCTGCAGGGTTTTTATCATAAATGGGTGTTGAATTTTGTCGAAAGCTTTCTCTGCATCTATTGAGATGACCATATGGTTTTTCTCCTTCAATTTGTTAATATGGTGTATCACGTTGATTGATTTGCGTATATTGAAGAATCCTTGCATTCCTGAAATAAACCCCACTTGATCATGGTGTATGATCCTTTTAATGTGCTGTTGGATTCTGTTTGCTAGTATTTTGTTGAGGATTTTTGCATCTATGTTCATCAGTGATATTGGCCTGTAGTTTTCTTTCTTTGTGACATCCTTGCCTGGTTTTGGTATCAAGGTGATGGTGGCCTCGTAGAATGAGTTTGGGAGTGTTCCTCCCTCTGCTATATTTTGGAAGAGTTTCAGAAGGATAGGTGTTAGCTCTTCTCTAAATGCTTGATAGAATTCGCCTGTGAAGCCATCTGGTCCTGGGCTTTTTGTTTGTTTTGTAAGTGTCCATCATCGGATGAATGGATAAAGAAGATGTGACACATATATACAATGGAATATTACTCAGCCATAAAAAGAAATGAAATTGAGCTATTTGTAATGAGGTGGATAGACCTAGAGTCTGTCATACAGAGTGAAGTAAGTCAGAAAGAGAAAGACAAATACTGTATGCTAACACATATATATGGAATTTAAGAAAAAAAAATGTCATGAAGAACATAGGGGTAAGACAGGAATAAAGACACAGACCTACTAGAGAATGGACTTGAGGATATGTGGAGGGGGAAGGGTAAGCTGTGACAAAGTGAAAGAGCGGCATGGACATATATACACTACCAAACGTGAGGTAGATAGCTAGTGGGAAGCAGCCGCATAGCACAGGGAGATCAGCTCGGTACTTTGTGACCGCCTGGAGGGGTGGGATAGGGAGGGTGGGAGGGAGACGCAAAAGGGAGGGGATATGGAAACATATGTATATGTATAACTGATTAAATTTGTGATAAAGCAAAAAAAAAAAAAAAAAAGAGGTACGTTGGAATCGCCTTTAAAGCACAGGAAGAGGGGCACAACTTCGACAATGATGCACTTGGCCAAAAAGAGCGTATGCGTTTTCTCCTGAATATATACAGGAGAAAACGCATACGCCCTTTTTGGCCAAGCAGGCAAACGGGCAATGCAAATCTGCACTACAAAGAACTTTCACTTCCCACCGGTCAAAAGTGACATCTACAAAATATGTAAAAACCAGAAAGGCAAGGAAGGCCCTGGAAAACAGGGAGTCTTGTTATGCTGATGGGCAGGATGTAAATTGCCAACTGCCTCAATGGAGGAGTGCATTGTGTTCCATAAAAAAGTAAACAACTGAGCTACACAGCCAAGGGCACTTCCAGTCTAGGGAATATACCATGGGAAAACTGAAAATCAATAAGACAGAGCCACCCCAAAATTTAGGGCTGCACTGCTTACAAGAACCTCAACTTGGGTACACCTTAAATATCTCAGGAAATATAAAAATGATTCAAAAAATTGTGGTACTTACGTACGATGGATTATCCCTCAGCCATGAAATCAATGTCATAAGACCAGTAGCAGCAAAATGAGTGGATTCAGGTACGATGATTCTAAGTGAAATAAGTCACACAGAAAAAGAAACTTATCATAAGATATCACTTATGAAGATCCTGTAAACATGGCTACACATGAACTGAGTTAGGAAAGAGAAGAGAGTCTCACATTTAGAAAGCACTCTTATGCCTGCTTAAGGGGGAAGGAGAGGTGGGGTGATGCATAAAACCAGAGTTTGATATAAGCACAGGTACCGTTCCAAAAACCATCTATGGAATAGACAAGACCTACACCATCCTCAGTGAAAGGGACTCAAAATCCCATATTTTCCGCCAAGGAATATATCTGACTAGTAAGAATCTTAAAATCTATGTACTGTTATGTCTCCGTAAGGGAATCAAGTTGGTCTAGACTGGCATAAACATGGCAGTGAGAATCAGCTCAAACCCACTATAAAAAGGAATTTCAAAAACAAAACAAAAAACAGGGAAATTCTTTACAAATCCTTCAGGGTCTCTGATGAAACCTGGAATGACCCTATCTACAACGCCAGCTGGAGTTGGCAGAAGGCAGGACACATGGGACTGAGAGGATTGGTGAGATTGGGTGAGCAAATGCAGACCCTTTAAAGCAATAATGCGTGGCACCCATTCCATGGGTTTAAACTCTCCAGTTTGAAGGGAAAACTACTACAGCTATAACATGTACGGGAAACCCAGAGAATGGACACACCTTGAATATGAAAGGTTTCTAAAACTCAACTAATAGTCCCTCTCCTTGTGCTCAGGGTTGACTTTCCAACTGCTTTACTATCAATCTGCCAATTTGGAGAGACAGCCTCTTTAAACTCCTGGTTCGCACAGGTTGCCAATTTGGCAGAGGATGAAAGGGAAGAGGGAGAACCAATGAGACAGTAGCTGTTAGGCATTTGGACGGGCACATGTCACTCTAATTGCCCGGTACGAAGAATAATTAACCAAAGACTCAGCCACCACCCGGGAACAATTATAGGTCCTCAACCAAAATTTCGGACTTGCAGTCAGCTCACAAAAGACAAGTTGAAAAATGGAGCTCAGGGGCACTCAATTCACACACTGGCAGAATAATAAAGGACAACTATCGTTCAAGAATATGTTGAGGGTAGGCAAAGAGGTGAACTTGAAAACGAGGCAGAATAGCAGGAAACAGATTTCTAGAGGTACGTTGGAATCACCCTTAAAGCACAGGAAGAGGGGCACAACTTCGACAATGATGCACTTGGCCAAAAGAGGCATATATGTTTTCTCCTGAATATATTCTTGAGAAAACGCATACGTCCTTTTTGAGAAAGCAAGCAAGCGGGCAATGCAAATCTGCACTACAAAGAAGTATCACTTCCCACCAGTCAAAATGGACATCCACCAAATGTGTAAAAACCAGAAAGGCTAGAGAGGCTCTGGAGAACAGGGAGCCTTGTTATGCTGATGGGTGGGATGTAAATTGCCAACTGCCTCTCTGGAGGAGTGCATTCTTTTCCCTAAAACAAGTAAACAACAGAGCTACAGAGAAAAGGGCACTTCTAGTCTAGGGAATATACCTTGGGAAAACTGAAAATCAGTAAGACAGAGCCACCCCAATATTTAGGGCTGCACTGCTTACAAGAACCTCAACTTTGGTACACCTTAAATATCCGAGGAAAGATAAAAATTTTTCAAAAATATTGGTATTTACATACAATGGAATATCCCTCAACCATGAAATCAATTTCATAAGACCAGTAGCAGCAAAATGATTGGAATCAGGTACGATGATTGTAAGTGAAATAAGTCACACAGGAAAAGAAACTTATCATAAGATATCACTTATGAAGATCCTGTAAACATGGCTACACATGAACTGATTTAGGAAAGAGAACAGAGTCTCTCATTTAGAAATCACTCTTATGCCTGATTAAGGCGGAAGGAGAGGTGGGGTGATGCATAAAACCAGAGTTTGATATAAGCACACGTAACGTTCCAAAATCCATCTATGGAATAGAAAAGACCTACACCTTCCTCAGTGAAAGGGACTCAAAACCCCATATTTTCCACACTGGAACTTATCTGACTACTAAGAATCTTAAAACCTATGTATTGATATGTCTCCGTAAGGGAATCAAGTGTGTCTAGACTGGCATAAACTTGGCAGTGAGAATCAGCTCAAACACACTATAAAATAGGATTTCAAAAACAAAACAACAAAACAGGGAAATTTTTTACAATTCCTTCTGGGTCTCAGATGTAACCTGGAATGAAACTGTCTACAACGACAGCTCGATATGGCATAAGGCTGGACACTTGGGACTGAGTGGATTGGTGAGATTGGTTGAACAAATGCAGACCGTTTAAAGCAATAATGTGTGTCACCGATTCCATGGGTCCCAACTCTCCAGGTTGAAGGGAATATTACTACAGCTATAACAGGTACGGGAAACCTAGAGAATGGACAGACTGTGAATACGAAAGATTTGTAAAACTCAACTAATAGTCCCTCTCCTGGTGCTCCGGTTTGACTTTACAACTGCTTTACTATCAATTTCCCAACCTGGAGAGACAACATCTTTAACCTCCTGTTTCGCACATGTTGCCAATTTGCATAGGATGGAAGGGAAGAGGGAGAACCAATGAGAGAGTGGCTGTTAGTTATGTGGACGGGTACATATCACTCTAATTTCCGGGCAGGAAGAAGAATTATCCAAAGTCTCAGGTACCCACTGGGAACCAGTATAGCTCCTGGACCAAAACATGGGACTTGCGTTTCACCTCACAAAAAACGAGTTGAAAAATGGAGCTCAGGGGCACAGCAATTCGCAAACTGGCAGACAATAAAGACAACTATCGTCCAAAATTCTTTTGAGGGAAGGCAAAGAGGTGGACTTAAATGAGAGGCAGAATAGCAGGAAACAGATTTCAAAAGGTACGTTGGAATCACCTGTAAAGCACAGGAATAGGGGCACAAATTCGACAATGATGCACTTGTCCATAAAGGGCATATGGGTTTTCTCCTGAATATATTCAGAAGAAAACATATATGCCCTTTTTGGCCAAACCAGCAAGCGGG
This sequence comes from Mesoplodon mirus, assembly GCF_964341445.2. Classification (NCBI taxonomy): domain Eukaryota; kingdom Metazoa; phylum Chordata; class Mammalia; order Artiodactyla; family Ziphiidae; genus Mesoplodon; species Mesoplodon mirus. Next base: position 9,014 of record NW_028295166.1, on the reverse strand, counting down.
CAATGCAAATCTGCACTACAAAGAAGTATCACTTCCCACCGGTCAAAAGGGACATCTGCAGAATGTGTAAAAACCAGAAAGGCAAGACAGGCCCTGGAGGACAGGGAGCCTTGTTATGCTGATGGGCGGGATGTAAATTTCCAACTGTCTCTCTGGAGGAGTGCATTGTGTTCCCTAAAACAAGTAAACAACAGAGCTACAGAGCCAAGGGCACTACCAGTCTAGGGAATATTCCGTGGGAAAACTGAAAATCCATAAGACAGAGCAACCCCAAAATTTAAGGCTGCACTGCTTACAAGAACCTCAACTTGGATACACCTTAAATATCCCAGGAAAAATAAAAATGGTTCAAAAAATATTAGTAATTTTGTACGATGGAATATCCCTCAGCCATGAAATCAATGTAATAAGAGCAGTAGCAGCAAAATGATTGGATTCAGGTATGATGATTGTAAGTGAAATAAATCACAGAGAAAAAGAAACTTATCATAAGATATCACTTATGAAGTTCCTGTAAACATGGCTACACATGAACTGAGTTAGGAAAGAGAAGAGAGTCTCACATTTAGAAAACACTCTTATGCCTGCTTAAGGGGGAATGAGAGGTGGGGTGATGCATAAAACCAGAGTTTGATATAAGCACAGGTACCGTACCAAAAACCATCTATGGAATAGAGAAGACCTACACCATCCTCGGTGAAAGGGACTCAAAACCCCATATTTTCCACCGAGGAATATATCTGACTAGTAAGAATCTTAAAATCTATGTATTGATATGTCTCCGTTAGGGAATCAAGTGTGTCTAGACTGGCATAAACATTGCAGTGAGCATCAGCTCAAACCCACTATAAAAAGGAATTTCATAAACAAAACAAAGACACAGGGAAATTCTTTACAATTCCTTCAGGTTCTCTGATGAAACCTGGAATGACCCTATCTACAAGGCCAGCTGTATGTGGCATAAGGCTGGACACATGGGACTGAGAGGATTGGTGAGATTTGGTGAGCAAATGCAGACCCTTTAAAGCAATAATGCGTGGCACCCATTCCATGGGTCCGAACTCTCCAGGTTGAAGGGAATACTACTACAGCTATAACATGTACGGGAAACCTAGAGAATGGACACACCTTGAATATGAAAGGTTTCTAAAACTCAACTAATAGTCCCTCTCCTTGTGCTCCGGTTTGACTTTCCAACTGCTTTACTATCAATCTGTCAACTTGGAGAGACAACCTGTTTAAACTTCTGGTTCGCACAGGTTGCCAATTTGGCAGAGGATGAAAGGGAAGAGGGAGAACAAATGAGACAGTAGCTGTTAGGCATTTGGACGGGAACATGTCACTCTAATTGCCAGGCAGGAAGAAGAATTAACCAAAGACTCAGCCACCCGCCGGGTACAATTTTAGGTCCTGAACCAAAATTTCTGACTTGTGGTCAGCTCACAAAAGACAAGTTGAAAATTGGAGCTCAAGGGAACACAATTCACAAACTGGCAGAGTAATAAAGGACAACAATCGTCCAAAAATATGTTGATGGTAGGCAAAGAGGCGAACTTGAAAATGAGGCAGAATATCAGGAAACAGATTTCTAGATGTACGTTGGAATCGCCTTTAAAGCACAGGAAGAGGGGCACAACTTCAACAATGATGCACTTGGCCAAAAGAGGCATATGCATTTTCTACTGAATATATTCAGGAGAAAACGAGTACATCCTTTTTGGCCAGGTAAGCAAGCGGGCAATGCAAATCTGCACTACAAGGAAGTATCACTTCTCACCGGTGAAAAGGGACATCAGCAAAATGTGTAAAAACCAGAAAGGCAAGACAGGCCCTGGAGAACAGGGAGCCTTGTTATGCTGATGGATGGGATGTAAATTGCCAACTGCCTCTCTGGAGGAGTGCACTGTGTTCCCTAAAACAAGTAAACAACAGAGGTACAGAGCCAAGGGCACTTCCAGTCTAGGGAATATACCTTGGGAAAACTGAATATCAGTAAGACTGATCCACCCAAATATTTAGGGCTGCACTGCTTACAAGAACCTCAACTTGGGTACACCTTAAATATCCCAGGAAAAACAAAAATGGTACAAGAATTTGTTGTACTTACGTACGATGGAATATCCCTCAGCCATGAAATCAATGTCATAAGGCCAGTAGCAGCAAAATGAGTGGATTCAGGTACGATGATTCTAAGTGAAATAAGTCACACAGAAAAAGAAACTTATCATAAGATATCACTTATGAAGGTCCTGTAAACATGGGTACATATGAACTGAGTTAGGAAAGATAACAGAGTACCGAATCTTATCATAAGATATCCCTCATAGTGGGAATGTACACTTGGCTACGAATGAACTGAATTACAAACACAACAGAGTCACACACTTAGAAAACAATATTCTGCCTGCTTAAGGGGAAAGGAGAGGTGGGTTGATGCATAAAACCACAGTTTTAAATTAGCACAGATACCGTTACATAAACCAAGTATGTAATAGACCTCACCTACTCCCTGCACAATGAACTGGACTCAACACCCCCTATTCATTGCAGAGGAATATATCTGACTCCAATAATTTTAAATCATATGTATTATCATGTTTCCATAAAGGAATCATGTGTGTGTATAACAGAATGAACACAGCACTGAAATTCAGCTAAACACCCTTATAAAAATAAATTTGAAAAGCCAAATGCAAAAACAGTGAAACAGTGTGAAATGGAAATAAAGACAAAAATAAACACATGTTACCTAATGAAACTTAAAAGCTATTGCACAGCAAAGGAAACCATAAACAAGACCAAAAGACAACCCTCAGAATGGGAGAAAATATTTTTAAATGAAGCAACTGACAAAGGATTTATCTCCAAAATTTATAAGCAGCTCATGCAGCTCAATAACAAAAAAAACAAACAACCCAATCCAAAAATGGGCAGAAGACCTAAATAGACATTTCTCCACAGAAGATATACAGACTGCCAACAAACACATGTAAGGATGCTCAACATCTTTGCTCATTAGAGAAATGCAAATCAAAACCACAATGAGATATCATCTCACACCAGTCAGAATGGCCATCATCAAAAAATCTAGAAACAATAAATGCTGGAGAGGGTGTGGAAAAAAAGGAACACTCTTGCACTGCTGGTGGGAATGTGAATTGGTACAGCCGCTATGGAGAACGGTATGGAGGTTCCTTAAAAAACTACAAATAGAACTACCATATGACCCAGCAATCCCACTACTGGGCATATACCCTGAGAAAACCATAATTCAAAAAGAGACATGTACCAAAATGTTCATAGCAGCCCTATTTACAATAGCCCAGAGATTGAAACAACCTAAGTGTCCATCATCAGATGAATGGATAAAGAAGATGTGGCACATATATACAATGGAATATTACTCAGCCATAAAAAGAAATGAAATTGAGCTATTTGTAAAGAGGTGGATGGACCTAGAGTCTGTCATACAGAGTGAAGTAAGTCAGAAAGAGAAAGACAAATACTGTATGCTGACACATATATATGGAATTTAAGAAAAAAAAATTGTCATGAAGAACATAGGAGTAAGACAGGAATAAAGACACAGACCTACTAGAGAATGGACTTGAGGATATGGGGAGGGGGAAGGGTAAGCTGTGACAAAGTGAAAGAGCGGCATGGACATATATACACTACCAAACGTAAGGTAGACAGCTAGTGGGAAGCAGCCGCATAGCACAGGGAAATCAGCTCGGTGCTTTGTGACCGCATGGAGGGGTGGAATAGGGAGGGTGGGAGGGAGACGCAAAAGGGAGGGGATAGGGGTACATATGTATATGCATAACTGATTAAATTTGTTATAAAGCAAAAAAATAAAAAATAAAAAAATAAAAAATAAATAAAAAGAAAAACAAAACAAAACTAAACTAAAAACAGCGAAACAGAGAGAAAGCCTTAAGAATTACGTTCAGGGCCTGTGGTGCAACCTGGATTGTCCACCTTTACACCCACAGCTGGATGAGACGTAAAACTGGACACTTGAGGCTGACAAGATTGTTGAGGTTGTGTGAGCAAAAGAACACGACTTAGAGCAATACTGTGTACTACCCATTCTAGTGGTCCCAACTCTCCTGGTTTAAGGTAATCTTCCTACCGTTAAAGCATGCATGGGGGGCCTCCCTGGTGGCACAGTGGGCCTCCCTGGTGGCGCAGTGGTTGAGAGTCCGGCTGCCGATGCAGGGGATGCGGGTTCGTGCCCCGGTTTGGGAGGATCCCATATGCCGCGGAGCGGCTGGGCCCGTGAGCCATGGCCGCTGGGCCTGCGCATCCGGAGCCTGTGCTCCGCAATGGGAGAGGCCACAACAGTGAGAGGCCCGCGTACCGCAAAAAGAAAAAGAAAAAAAAAAAAAAAAGCATGCATGGGAAACCCAGTGGATGGTACACTGTGTAATTAGGAAAGTTTTCTAAAAGGTACCTCACTTTTCCTTTTGTCGTTCTCGGCTTCATCATTCCATCTGCATTACTAAAAATCTCCCCACTTGGAGTGTCAGCAACTTTACCCTCCTGTTATGCACTGTTTGCAAATTGTGCAGAGGATGAACAGGAAGAGGGGAAACAAATGAGAGATTAGCTGTAGGTGTTTGGATGAGCACATGTCACTCCAGTTTCCCATCAGGAAGAAGAATTAACCAAAGGCTCAGCCTGACGCCCCAGAAGCAGACTAGGGCCTAGAGCCATCCTGCGGTATTGCAGCCAGCTCACAAATAGGCGAGTTGAAAAATGGAAATCAGGGGCACAGCAATTCACAAACTTGCAGAGTTATAAAGGACAACTATCATCCAGAAATATATTGAGGTAAGGCAGTGAAGAGAATTTGAATGCAAGGCAGAATTGAAGGAAACAGATTTCAAGACGTAGATTGGAGTCGTCTTAAAAGCACATGAATACCGACAGAACTTCGACAATGTTGCCCTTGGCCGAAAAGGGAGTATGTGTATTTCCTTGAATATATTCGGGAAAAAATGCATACGCCATTTTTGGCCAAGCAAGCCATCAGGCATTGCAAATCCACACTACATAGTAGTGTCCCTTACCTCCAGTCAAAAGGGCCATCAGCAAATTGTGTAAAAACCACAAATGCAGGACAGGCCATGGAGAAACGGGAGCCTGGTTACGCCGATGGACAGGATGTAAATTGCCAACAGCCTCTCTGGAGAACTGTATGTTGTTTTCTAAAACAGAGCTACAGAGCATAGCATACTTCCACTCATGGGCGTGTATTTTGGGAAAACTAAAAAACCACAACACACAGCCAGCCCAAACTTTAGGGCTGCACTGTTTACAAGAACCTCGAATTCGGTACACTTTAAATATCCCAGGAAAGGAAAAAAAAAATGGATATAGATGTTGTGGTACTTATATACAATGGAATGTCACTCAGACATAAAATCAATGTCATAAGGCCAATAGCAGCATAATGAGTGGCTTTAGGTACGATGATGCTAAGTGAAATGAGCCACAAAGAAAAAAGAAACTTATTGTAATATATCACTTATAGAGGGAATGTAAACATGGCTACACATGAACTGAATTTCAAAAGAGAACAGAGTTACACATTTAGAAAACACACATATTCCTCCTTAAGGGGAAAGGTGACGTGGGGTGATGTGTAAAAGCAGAGTTTGAAATTAGCACAGATCCCATTCCATATACCAAATATGTAATAGACAAGACCTACTCCATTCTCAATGAACTGGACACAAAACACCCTATTCACTGAAGAGGAATATATCTGACTGGTAATAACCTTGAAACCTATGTATTTATATGTCTGCATAATGGAATCAAGTGTATGTAGATTGGCATAAACACAGATCAATGGAACAGGACAGAAAGCCCAGAGATAAACCTACATACCTATGGCTATCTCATCTATGACAAAGGAGGTAAGGATATACAATGGAGAAAAGACAGTCTCTTCAGTAATTGGTGCTGGGAAAACTGGACCCCTACACATAAAGGAATGAAATTAGAACACTCCATAACAGCATACACAAAAATAAACTCTAAATTGATTAGAGATCTAAATATAAGACCAGACACTATAAAACACTTAGAGGAAACCATAGGCAGAACACTCTATGACATAAATCACAGCAAGATCCTTTTGGACCCACCTCCTAGAGAAATGGAAATAAAAACAGAAATTAACAAATGGGACCTAATGAAAATTAAAAGCTTTCACACAGTACAGGAAAACATAAACAAGATGCAAAAACAACCCTCAGAATGAGAGAAAATATTTTCAAATGAAGCAATTGACAAAGGATTAATCTCCAAACTTTACAAGCACCTCATGTAGCTCAATATCACAAAAACAAACAACCCAATCCAAAAACGGGCAGAAGACCTAAATAGACATTTCTCCAAAGAAGATATACAGATTACCAAGAAACACATGAAAGGATGTTGAACATTACTAATAATTAGAGAAATGCAAATCAAAACTACCGTGAGGTATCACCTCACAGCAGTCAGAGTGGCAATCATCAAAAAAATCTACAAAACAATAAATGCTGGAGAGGCCTTTATTGGAGAAAAGGGAACACACTTGCACTGTGGGTGGGAATGTAAATTGATATGGGCACTAGGGAGAATAGTACGGAGGTTCCTTTAAATAACTAACAATAGAAGTACCATACGACACAACAATCCAACTACTGGGCATTTGCCTTGTGAAAACCATAATTCAAAAAGAGTTATGTACAAAAATGTTCATTGCAGCTCTATTTACAATAGTCAGGACATGGAAGCAACCTAAGTGTCCATCGACAGATGAATGGATAAAGAAGATCTGGCATATATATACAATGGAATATTACTCAGCCATAAAAAGAAGCAAAACTGAGTTATTTGTACTGAAGTGGATGGACATAGAATCTGTCCTACACAGTGAAGTAAGTCAGAAAGGGAAAAACAAATACTGTATGTTAACAGAGATATACGGAATCTAATGAAAAAAAAAAGATTTTGAAGAACCTAGTGGCAGGACAGGATTAAGGACACAGACATAGAGAAAGGACTTGAGGATAACGGAAGGGGGATGGGTAAGATGGGACAAAGTGAGAGAGTGGCATGGACATAAATACGTTACCAAATGTAACACCAATAGCTACTGGGAAGAAGCCACATAGAACAGGGAGATCAGCTCGGTGCTTTGTGACCACATAAATGGGTGGGATATGGAGTGTGGGACGGAGATGCAAGAGGGAGGGGATCTGGTGATATTTGTATATGTATAGCTGATTCACTTTGTTATACAGCAGAAACGAACACTCCATTTTAAATCAATTATACTCCAATAAACGTGTAAAAGGAAAAAAAAAAAAAAAGAAAGCCCAGGGATAATCCTACACACCTATGGTCAACTAATCTATGACAAAGGAAGCAAGACTATACAATGGAGATAAGACAGTCTCTTCAATCATTGGTGCTGGGAAATATGGAGAGCTACATGTAAAAGAATGAAATTAGAACACTCCCCAACACCATACATAAAAATATATTCAAAATGGATTAGAGACCTTAATGTAAGACCGGACAGTATAAAACTCTGAGAGGAAAACTTAGGAAGGATGCTCTGACGTAAATCACAACAAGATCTTTTTTGATCCACCTCCTATAGTAATGAAATAAAAAAGAAAACTAAACAGATGGGACCTAATGAAACTTAAAAGCTTTTGCAAAGCAAAGGAAACTACAAACAAGACGAAAAGACAACCCTCAGAATGGAAGAAAATATTTGCAAACGAATCAGTGGACAAATGATTAATCTCCAATATATATAAACAGCTCATACAGCTCAATATTAATAAAACAAACAACCCAATACAAAAATGGAAGAAGATCTAAATAGACATTTCTTCCAAGAAGACATAGAGATGGCCAGTACGCACATGAAAATCTGCTCAACATCACTAATTATTAGAGAAATGGAAATGGAAACTACAATGAGGTGTCACGTCACACCTGTTAGAATGGGCATCAACAGAGAATCTACAAACAACAAATGCTGGAGAGGGTGTGCAGAAAAGGAACCTTCTTCCACTATTTTTGGGAATGTAAATTGATACAGTCTCTATGGGGAACAGTATGGAGGTTCCTTAAAAAACTAAAAATAGAATTACCATATAATCCAGCAATCCCACTACTGGGCATATACCCAGAGAAAACCATAAATCAAAAAGACACATTCACCACAATGTTCATTGCAGAACTCTTTACAATAGCCAGGTAATGAAAGCAACCTAAGTGCCCACAGACAGACGAATGGATAAAGATGTGGTACATATATACAATGGAATATTACTCAGCCATACATAGGAATGAAATTGGGTCATTTGTAGAGACCTTGATGGATCTAGAGACTGTCATACAGAGTGATGTAAGTCAGAAAGAGAAAAACAAATATTGTATATTAATGCATATATGCGGAACCTAGAAAAATGGTACAGATGAACCGGTTTGCAGGGCAGAGATAGAGACACAGATGTAGAGAACAAACATATGGACACCAAGGAGGGAACGCCATGTGAGGGTGGTGGTGGGATGAATTGGGAGACTGGGATTCACATGTGCACACTTATAGGTATAAAATAGATATCCAATAAGAACCTGCTGTATAAAAGAAATAAATTTTAAAAAAATAAATAACATTTTATAAAAGAAAACAGAAAAAAAGTTTTTCCCTTCACATAGACGTCTTTATATTAATGCATTATTTCCATGTTTATATCTCCAAATTAAAAAAAAAAGAGGAATAAATAAAATCTACCTTGAATCAAAAAGAAAAAAAGAACAAAAAAAACAGAACCCACCAGTTATATAGAGGAAAATCATATCAGGGCACTTGCTCTAGTGGTAAAAAATATCTTAAGTTGGTCAGAGGTGGGAAATCGTCTCCCATGCACTCAGCAGCGCTCCCCCCGACAAGGAGCATCCTCATTGCAAAGCTGGGGGACTGTGTCGAGGCG